>NC_134397.1:21599470-21793993 GCF_050003625.1 Haematobia irritans
TATATATATATATATATATATATATATAATATATATATATTATATATATATATATATATATATATATATATATATATTATATATGTATATATATATATATATATATATATATATATATATATATATATATATATATATATATATATATATATATATATATATATATATATATATATATATATATATATATATATATATATATAATATATATATATATATATATATATATATATATATTTATATATATAATATATATATATATATATATATATATATTAATATATAATATATAAAATAATATATATATATATATATATATATATATATATATATATATATATATATATATATATATATATATATATATATATATATATATATATATATATATATATATATATATATATATATATATATATATATATATATATATATATTATATATATATATATATATATATATATAAATATATATATATATATATATATATATATATATATATATATATATATATATATATATATATTGCCAGATATGGACTAATACGGTCCCAGAAGCCAGAGTTTTACCCCAATTTGGTTGAAATTTTGCACTAGGAGTACAATTAATAGTGTAGTCAAGTATGCCAAATTTTATTGAAATCGGTTCAGATTTAGATATAGCTCCCATATATAGCTTTCGCCCGATTTACACTCATATGACCATAGTGGCCAATTTTTTGCTCCGATTTCAATCGGTTCAGATTTAGATATAGCTCTCATATATATGTTTTTCTGATTTCGATAAAAATGGTCAAAATACCAACATTTTCCTTGTAAAATCGCCACTGCTTAGTTGAAAAGTTGTAAAAATGATTCTAATTTTCCTAAACTTTTAATACATATATATCGAGCGATAAATCATAAATAAACTTTTGAGAAGTTTCCTTAAAATTACTTCAGATTTAAATGTTTCCCATATTTTTATACCCACCACCATAGAATGGTGACGGGGGTATAATAAGTTTGTCATTCCGTTTGTAACACATCGAAATATCGATTTCCGACTATATAAAGTATATATATTCTTGATCAGGGAGAAATTCTAAGACGATATAACGATGTCCGTCTGTCCGTCTGTCTGTCTGTCTGTCTGTTGTAATCACGCTACAGTCTTCAATAATGAAGCAATCGTGCTGAAATTTTGCACAAACTCGTCTTTTGTCTGCAGGCAGGTCAAGTTCGAAGATGTGCTATATCGGTCCAGGTTTTGATATAGTCCCCATATAAACCGACCTCCCGATTTGGGGTCTTGGGCTTATAGAAATCGTAGTTTTTATCCAATTTGCCTGAAATTGGAAATCTAGAGGTATTGTAGGACCACAAATACGTGTGCCAAAAATTGTGAGTATCGATCCTTATTTTGGTATAGCCCCCATATAGACCGATCTCCCGATTTTACTTCTTGGGCTTATAGAAACTGCAGTTTTTATTCAATTTGCCTGAAATTTGAAATCTAGAAGTATTTTATGACCATAAAGAGGTGTGCCAAAAATGGTGAGTATCGGTCCATGTTTTGGTATAGCCCCCATATAGACCGATCTCCCGATTTTACTTCTTGGGCTTATAGAAACCTCAGTTTTTATCCAATTTGCCTGAAATTTGAAATCTAGAGGTATTTTATGACCATAAAGAGGTGTGCCAAAAATGGTGAGTATCGGTCCATGTTTTGGTATAGCCCCCATATAGACCGATCTCCCGATTTTACTTCTTGGGCTTATAGAAACCGCAGTTTTTATTCAATTTATCTGAAATTGGAAATCTAGAGGTATTGTAAGACCACAAATATGTGTGCTAAAAATTGTGAGTATCGATCCATATTTTGGTATAGCCCCCATATAGACCGATCTCCCGATTTTACTTCTTGGGCTTATAGAAATCGTAGTTTTTATCCAATTTTCTTGAAATTTTAAATCTAGAGGTATATTATGACCATAAAAAGGTGTGCCAAAAATGGTGAGTATCGGTCATTATTTTGGTATAGCCCCCATATAGACCGATCTCCCGATTTTACTTCTTGGGCTTATAGAAACCGCAGTTTTTATCCAATTTATCTGAATTTGAAAATCAAAAGGTACTTTAGAACCGTAAAGAGGTGCGCCAAAAATGGTGAGCATCGGTCCATGTTTTGGTATGGTGCCCGTATAAACCGACCTCCCAATTTGGGGTCTTGGGCTTATAGAAACCGTAGTTTTTATCCAATTTGCCTGAAATTGGAAATCTATATGTATTTTAGGACCATAAATAGGTGTGCCGAAAATGATGAGTATCGGTCCATATTTTGGTATAGCCCCCATATAGACCGATTTCTCGATTTTACTTCTTGGGCTACTAGAATCCAATGTTTTTATCCAATTTGCCTGAAATTGGAAATCTAGAGGTATTTTCGGGCCATAAAGAGGTGTGCCGAAAACGGTGAGTATCGGTCCATATTTTAGTATAGCTCCCATGAGAACGATTTCCAGATTTAACTCCTTGGGTTTCTAGAAACCGTAGTTTTTATCTGATTTGCCTGAAATTCTAAATATTCTGGTATTTGAGACTCAGAAAAACGTGTATCGGATTAAGTTTTTATCGGTCCATTTGGTAATGCCTCCATATAGACCGACTTCACTTCTTGAGGGTGTAGAAGGCCAACTGATCATGAAAAGTGCTTAAAACTCAATGTAAAATTTCCAAATTTTACTTCCCGGTGAAAATCTACAGATTTAAGATTTCAGATCAAGACGTTATTTTATAATTTTCTTGCACACTTACAAGAGATGTTAATAATTCCTCTAAAACTCGAACAAAAATGGTTCTTATAAATCCAGAACCTGATATAGTCCTCATAGGTGAAATCTTTAAATTTATCTTCCGGAAGTGTCCTCAAGCCCTCCTGAAATTTCAAAGGAAACCCTAATATTTGGTTCATGGTGGTGGGTATTTAAGGTTCGGCCCGGCCGAACTTACTGCTGTATATACTTGTTTTTACTAACATTGTGTTCCACCCTAGTGCATTAGCCGACTTAAATTTTGGGTCTATAGATTTTGTAGAAGTCTATCAAATTCTGTCCAGATCGAGTGATATTTAAATATATGTATTTGGGACAAACCTTTATATATAGCCCCCAACACATTTGACCGATGTGATATGGTATCGAAAATTTAGATCTACAAAGTGTTGCAGGGTATAATATAGTCGGCCCCGCCGACTTTAGACTTTCCTTACTTGTTTTTTTTTGGGTTTGTGGAAAAGTAAAAACATTATCCAAAGTTGCAAAGTCTGATTGTCGCCCAATTATCTTTGGGTAGTTCTCCAGTATTTTTCTTATCTGGCTGGGGTTACCCATAAGTCAAAAAAGCATAAACTCGTCCTATTATTTCTCTGAGTATAATATAATTATGTTGTGGTACAATAATAATTTAAAAATTTTTCAATATAATATCTGTGGATTGTAAAATGTAATATGATATCAAATATGATAATGACCCATATGGAGTTTATCATTTTTGATGATGTTTTGCGGTTGTTGAAATGCGATAAATACTTTGTCCTTGTATATATATATTTTTCTATATTATTAAACAATATTTTTCTATATATTTTATATTTATATATTTTTATATTGATATATTTTTCTATATTATTAAACAAATATAATGTATGTGGAATTATCATAATTGCCATTATAAGAAGGAGTTTTCCAATTTTTTTCAAAATTTATTAGATAATTCTATTTGAATGTATGGGCCTAACTTCGTCATTTTTAATAGGGCCATAAAATGTTATTGTCTTTGATAGAATGGTTAAGGACACACTTTTGATGCGATTTCTAGCAAATTAAAATAGAATTAAGAATAGAAGCGCATAACAAACTGTAAACTCAACGGTGAACGAAATAATATTCTAAAAAATATTCCAATAATGCCCTTGTCCCCTAAAAAGGAAATAAGTTTACAGCACAACTACGTCAATTTAATAAAAAAAAATTAGTTTTCATATTCAAAATCATATTTTTGCTTATACCCGAAAACTTTCAAAATCCTTTGGGAATAGGATCGTCGCCATACAAAACCAAATATAACAAACAACAAAAGTTTCTAATTTTCCCTCTCCCTTTTGGATTTTGTTAGCGTCTAATTAGAACATGAGAAAACAAACACAAAAAACTGAAAACTTTTTACGCGAGAATAAAATTTTCCACATCATTTGAAAAAATGAAGGGGAGAAATCTAATTTCAAGTTGTTGACAGCTCACGTACATCGATATTTGATATGAATGAAAAAAATCTTTTGGAATGAAAATGTTGTCAGTGTTAATGTAAGTTTTCTTTTTAAAGCGGATTATTTTTTATAATGATGGAATTTTCTCATTACGAATAAAAATAAGTAAATGGAGAGCAGCCGACTAGATCGAAAAAAATATAAAATTTTAGAATCAGTTAAGATTTGTTCGAATTGCATAACTTTGGGATGAATTATCGGATGTTCGAACGGAAGCCATCACGCGCCACGAAAGTGTCTCTGCGATATATCGACCTCTTCCCGCGGCCAATTGTATGCGAAGGACCTCTTTTTTACGTCATTCAAGGTTGACGCGTGCTTAGTCCTTAGTCAATGGTCCATGGGCTCTATCCAATATTTAGGGCATTTTCCCGATAATATTCGCCGTTTATTTTGACTTTGCGGTCGATGATTCGCTTTTCCAGTTTGTGAATAAAAAACATAATCAGGTATGCTTGGCAAAGACGTCAGCTGTACATTTTTGATTGGCCAGCAGAATTAGCGCGCCGCTGACGGTAATTGTGTGAGCAGCCGTAACGACCGTGTGTTCGAAATAAATGCCTAATATTATCGGGAAAATGTCCGATAGACAGCATTGAATCTCTGGACAGACAAACATTTCGGCCGCATTCAACCATGGTCATTCCAACAGACCTTAGCAGTCTTCATTGCTATCGCACAATGCCCATCAAACTCTCCGAATGTCAATTCGTTGAACTTTGAACTCCTGACGCGTTTTGGGGAATAAGATTGGCGATAAATAATACCAAAATGTAGATCTTCGCAAGACGGTGCATAGCCAGAAATGGAGCAGAATACTTTGTTTCCGCTCAATCGCCTGAACATTTATTGGGATCGTCGGAGCTACTACTAATGTCGACTCCCCTGTTATTGTGCGCCATGCTGAAATGCCTCTCAGCTTGGATCAATTTCAAGAGCACCCAAGAGACGATGTTTCACATACCGAAATACTTAACGAGAATATTGAAAGACTATCTTAAAGACCCAGTTTTGTTATTTGGCATGACGTACAGGCACGGCACGTACAAGTGGTAGAATTCTACCATAAATGTTAAATTTTTTACTGTTTGGTAGATTGGTAGAATTTTTGCTGTTTTGGTAGATTTTGTAAAATATTCCTCTCGAATTAAGAGATACTTCATAAAATTTTTATAGAAATAAAATTTTAATAAAATATTCTATAGAAATACAATTTTGACACAATATTCTATAAAAATAATATGTTGACAAAATTTTCTATAGAAATAAAATTTTGACAAAATTTTTTATAGAAATCAAATGTTGACAACATTTTCTATAGAAATAAAATTTTGACAAAATTTTCTATAGAAATAACGTTTTGACAAAATTTTCTATAGAAATAAAATTTTGACAAAATTTTCTATAGAAATAAGATTTTGACAAACGTTTCTAAAGAAATAAAATTTTGACAAAATTTTCTATAGAATTAAAATTTTGATAACATTTTCTATAGAAATAAAATTTTAACAATATTTTCTATAGAAATAAAATTTTGACAAAATTTTCTTTAGAAATAAAATTTTGACAAAATTTTCTATAGAAATAAAATGTTGACAACATTATCTATAGCAATAAAATTTTAGCAAAATTTTCTATAGAAATAATAATATGTTGACAAAATTTTCTATAGAATTAAAATTTTGACAAAATTTTCTATGAAAAATAAAATTTTGATAAAATATTATATAGAAATACAATTTTGACAAAATTTTCTATAGAAATAAAATTTTGACAAAATTTTCTATAGAAAATTTTGACAAAATTATCTATAGGAATAAAAATTTGACAAAATTTTCTATGCAAATAAAATTTTAAGAAAATTTTCTATAGAAATAAAACTTTGTGAAATTTTTCTACAGAAATAATATGTTGACAAAATTGTGTATAGATATAAAATTTTTACAACATTTTCTTTAGAAGTCAAATTTTGACAAAATTTTCTATAGATATAAAATTTTGAAAAATTTTTCTATAGAAATAAAATTTTAACAAAATTTTCTATATAAATAAAATTTTAACAAAATTTTCTATAGAAATAAAATTTTGACAAAATTTTCATAGAAAGAAAATTTTGAGAAAACTTTCTATAGAAATAAAATGTAGACAAAAATTTCTATAGAATAAAACTTTAATAAAATATTCTATAGAAAGAAAATTAAAAAAAAAAAATCTATAAAAATAATATGTTGACAAAATTTTCTACAGAAATAAAATTTTAACAAAATTTTCTATAGAAATGAAATTTTGACAAAATTTTCTATAGAAATAAAATTAAAAAAAATTCTATAGAAATGAAATTTTGACAAAATTTTCTATAGAAATAAAATTAAAAAAAATTCTATAGAAATAAAATGTTGACAAAACTGTCTACATCAATAAAATTTTAACAAATGTTTCTAAAGAAATAAATTTTTGACAAACGTTTCTAAAGAAATAAAATTTTGACAAAATTTTCTATAGAAATAAATGTTTAACAAAATTTTCTATAGAAATAAAATTTTGACTAAATTTTCTATAGAAATAACATTTTAACAAAATTTTCTATAGAAATAAAATGTTGACAAAATTTTCTATAGAAATAAATTTTAACAAAATTTTCTATAGAAATAACATTTTAACAAAATATTCTACAGAAATAAAATTTTGCCAACATTTTCTATAGAAATAAAATTTCGACAAAATTTTCTATAAAAATAAAATTTTAACCAAATTTTCTATAGAAATAAAATTTTCTATAGACATAAAATTTTGAGAAATTTTTCTATAGAAATAAAATTTTGAGAAATTTTTCTATAGAAATAAAATTTTAACAAAATTTTCTATAGAAATACAATTTTAACAAAATTTTCTATAGAAATAAAATTTTGACAAAATTTTTTATAGAAATAAAATTTTGAAAAATGTTCTATAGAATTAAACCTTTAATAAAATATTCTATAGAAATAAAATCTTAATAAAATATTCTATAGAAATAAAATTTTAACAAAAATGTTCTATAGATATAAGATTTTGACTAACATTTCTATAGAAATAAAATTTTAGCAAATTTTTCTATAGAAATAAAATTTTGAGAAATTTTTCTATAGAAATAAAATTTTGAGAAAATTTTCTATAGAAATAAAATGTAGATAAAATTTTCTGTAGCAATAAAATTTTGACAAAATATTCTATAGAAATAAAATTTTGACAAAATTTTCTACAGAAATAAAATTTTGACAAAATTTTCTATAGAAATAAAATTTTACAAAATTTTCTATAGAATTAAAACTTTAATAAAATATTCTATAGAAATAAAATTAAAAAAAAAAATCTACAGAAATAATATGTTGACAAAATTTTCTATATAAATAAAATTTTAACAAAATTTTCTATAGAAATAATATGTTGACAAAATTTTCTACAGAAATAAAATTTTAACAAAATTTTCTATAGAAATAAAAATTTGACAACATTTTCTATAGAAATAAAATTTTAGCAAAATTTTCTATAGAAATAATATGTTGACAAAATTTTCTATAGAAATAAAATTGTGACGAAATTTTCTATAAAATTAAAATTTGAGAAAATTTTTTATAGAAATATGTTGACAAAATTTTCTATAGAAATAAAATTTTGACTAAATTTTCTATAGAATTAAAATTTTGACAAAATTTTCTATAGACATAAAATTCTAATAAAATATTCTATAGAAATACAATTTTGACAATTTTCTATAGAAATAAAATTTTAACAATATTTTCTATAGAAATAATATGTTGACAACATTTTCTATAGAAATAAAATTTTGACAACATTTTCTATAGAAATAATATGTTGACAAAATTTTCTATAGAAATAAAATCTTAACTAAATTTTCTATAGAAATAATATGTTGGCAACATTTTCTACAGACATAAAATTTTGACAAAATTTTCTATAGAAATAAAATTTTGACAATAATTTTCTATAGAAATAAAGTTTTGACAACATTTTTTATAGAAATAAAATTTTAAAAAAATTTCTATAGAAATAAAATTTTGATAAAATTTCCTCTCCACCGCACACCAACATCAACATGGACGTACCAAGAGTATTAAAATATATTCTAGAAATCTTGATATTAAAATTCTTATAGGTATCAAACTTATCGATACTCATAATGACCTTGTTAACATATTACAACATTTCTATATACTTTCTTTAAACTAATGAAGTTCATTTTAATGCATGCGTCAATGTACCAATAAAAAAAAACCAAAACTCATCAACAATACTCAATCTAGAAAGTATACTCTTGCAGAATATTGAGAACATAAGACATTCTTAAATGATTATCCTTCAGTAAGTAAGAAAAAAAGATAAACTTTTGTTATGAACAAACAGATTTCCGATATCTTTGAAACAGTGATACGACAAAGAGGGACAATGGACAAGATGCTTGGCTCCATATAATCTGTGTGTGTGTGTGTGAGTGAACTTATCTGGGATACTTGGATGATTACTAATACGTAATTTCTTCCTCTCATTCCTAAGTTACTTTACTTTGTTTTGCCATCATCTCACTCTCTCTCTCTCTGCTTTGCTCTTTCATCTCTTTCATCTCTTTTGTTGGCTGTCGTTGGTTGGAGATATTAAGAAACAAATTGACATGCATTGACATTTCAAATGATAACAAAATGCACACACGTAAACACATGAACTTACACCATACAAACAAACAAACAAACAAAACCACATAATCTTATTGGTACTCGCACAATGTACGGATATCAATATCAATGAGTATTGATATGAAACACACATACCCAAACCCACATACAGCTTAAAGTTTTGCCCTCCCATCTCCCTACATTGTTTGAATGTAGTGATGTTGTGTGGAGTAGATAAAAACAATATTTTACAATTTGCTAACAATGAAGTGAAGAATGGGTATCTCAACAACGTTTAACATTTACTGTTTGGAATGTCAAGAAGGTCCTAAAACATATGGGCAATTCAATATGGGATTGCAGTTAATGAGTTGTCAGTATGACAAATGTAATCAGAGACGATAAAGAGTATAGATGCTATTGTACTAAAGCAATATCGAAAATTAGTATTTCTAAGACCAAAATGTATTGTACCTTCTTGTGAAAACAATGCAAATATTTGCTTTAAAAGTGGTTAGAGAAATGTATAGCAGTTTTCTGAAATACTATTTTAATTCATAACTTATTGGAGTTTGGTAGTTCGCGAACAAACTACCTAACCAAAACTCTGGCTTCTGGGCCCCTAAAGGGTGATACGGTCAAAATTTGGTCAATATAAACTTGACGTATTTCCTTCAATTTTGCATTTAAAACCCCTGAACACGCCTCATTTTGAAGGTGTGTGTGTACAATGTTGCTCCTATTTTGATTTTGGAATTCACTCTTCAGTTGTCAAAATGCCGTCCAAGCAAGAAGAGCAGCGTATCAAAATTTTGCTCGCGCATCGCGAAAATCCGAGCTACTCGCACGCAAAGCTGGCAAAATCGCTAAAAGTTACAAATGTAATTAAAGTGTTTGGGGAACGTTTGTCGACAGCCAGGAAGTCTGGATCGGGGGGAAATCGAAAACCGGAAGCCGCTGAGACGACAAAGAGAGTTGCCGGTAGTTTCAAGCGAAACCCTAACCTCACTCTCCGAGATGCCGCAAATAAGCTGGGTATATCGTCTACAGCCGTGCATCGAGCCAAAAAACGAGCCGGACTATCGACTTACAAGAAGGTAGTGACTCCAAATCGCGATGATAAACAAAATACGACGGCCAAAGCGCGATCCCGGAGGCTGTACACGACGATGCTGACGAAGTTTGACTGCGTGGTAATGGACGACGAAACCTACGTCAAAGCCGACTAAAAGCAGCTTCCGGGACAGGAGTTTTATACGGCAAAAGGAAGGGGAAAGGTAGCAGATATTTTCAAACACACAAAACTGTCAAAGTTCGCAAAGAAATATCTGGTTTGGCAAGCCATCTGTACCTGTGGCTTGAAAAGCAGCATTTTCATAGCTTCCGGGACTGTCAACCAAGAAATTTACGTGAAAGAGTGTTTGAATAAACGTCTGCTGCCTTTCCTGAAGAAACACGGTTGTTCCGTACTGTTTTGGCCGGATTTGGCATCTTGCCATTACGGTAAAAAGGCCATGGAGTGGTACGCCGCCAACAACGTGCAGGTGGTTCCCACGGACAAGAACCCTCCCAACACGCCAGAGCTCCGCCCAATTGAGAAATACTGGGCTATTGTCAAGCGGAACCTAAAGAAGACCAAAAAAACTGCTAAGGACGAGCAGCAGTTCAAGGCAAACTGGCTTTCTGCGGCGAAGAAGGTGGACAAGGTGGCTGTACAAAATCTGATGGCAGGTGTCAAGCGTGAGGCCCGGCAATTCGGATTTGGAAAAGCGAAAGCGTAACTGAATATTTTTCCTGAATTTTATACTAATTGAACTTGAAAAAGAAATTTAATTTGATTTTTTAAATAAACGATTTCACCGATTTACACGCGTTTTCCCTTGACCAAATTTTGACCGTATCACCCTTTATGTACTACTTCCGCATCACAAATTGGGGATCCAAACTACTTTTTTGGAAGCTCTTTGCTTTTGGCTGGGTAGATGCCGACCATATTGTGTAAAGATGCCTGATTAGATTTATCCTGGAGTGGAACACAATGTTAGTAAAAACAAGTATGTACCAAATGTCAAGCGGTCGTGCCACGGCACAAAAAAAAACAAAAAGCACAAAAGTGCCATCTTTATGAACCCTGGGTCAATTGGACTGAAACTGCGATCTTGACTTTGATAACAAAAATGTGTTCACAGACAGACTCAGGGACCGATCCTGAGCAATATTGCCAAAGGCACCATGTGTCTATCTCGTCTCCTTCTGCGTGTTGCAAACATATGTACTAACTTATAATACCCTGTTCCACTGTGTGGCACAGGTTATAATAAAAATTAAACATTTGTACCGATCTTCTTATGGGAGCATGTTTCATTAAATTCACCTAAAATTCTATGTAGTATCAAGTAACTCACCTCGAAGAGGTATTTATTTTATTTGATACATGGTGGTGGGTATTTAAGATTCGATCTGGCCAAACTTGCGGCACCATATACTCGTTTATCCTACTCTCGTCTACTATATGTGAAATTCCCAAAAAAAAAGTTTAGGAACAGTCCAAAATTTTACCAATATTATGCCTACCGTCGCAATTTGGCATTGACCAAAGATCCTCTCCCTCTCTCTCTCTCTCGAACTAGACTATAATTATCTTATGTGGGTAAATCTTCTTCTAGTTAACTGTTTTTCAATCTAGCAACTGGAACAGTAAAAACTACTTCTACTAGAATCTGTCTCCACCTTCGTGTACAATAATTATTGGTCATGAAATCTATCATATACCCAAAATAATAGATGCACCCATACCCCCTATAAATAGTCTGTCACAAACATCATCGACATTTCGAAGCAGAGTAGCATGATTCCATATCTTTTTATACATTGCGAATCCAAATCATTGACTTGGAAATAATTTCTCTTCAGTGATAGTATGGAGGAATTCAAAAAGTCCCACATCCATGTACATAGAGAGTCAAATGAAATGGAGAAAAGACAAATGATTGTAGATTTTTACTAAAGATATACCGAGAGAGAGAGAGAGAGAGAGAGTGAGATAGAGAGCGAAAAAGAATGATGGTCATTCAATTGCTATAAGAATTCTATGATTCAGAGATAAGGAAATCTTATTCAATTCAGAGATACGAATTGTAACAACAACAGCAACAAACACATTACCAAAGACTTCGAAATGTACAACAATTTTTGTGGTTTTTGTTAATACATATTATTTGTTGTTGTTGTTATTGTTATTTCCTTTGATTTGGTTTTGTGGTCAAAATCTGAAGTCAATGATACTTGAAGATGATGATATTTCCTCCAACTTGAGATTGGTGCAGAACTCATTCCAATGTGTAACTGTGTTATCATTATAGGTCGATATGTCATGGACTTGTGGTTTGATGTTCACATAGATTTTGTGTGTTTTGTTTTTATGACAGCTGTGTATGGTCTTTTGTTTTTAAATCACAATTTCAATCCCACTCTCTCTCTCTCCCTCTCTCTCCATATATATCACTCTCTTATGCCCTTGCTAGTATTAGTTGTGACAAGGGATTTGTTGTAAAAATGTGTCATTATTTCATATATCCTGATGGAAGGGAAAGATGAAATTACGATGTTCTTTTTGTTTTTATTTCAAAGACGAAATAATATTGACTGTAGTAATCTGGTTAGAAAATTTATAAAGAATTGGTGTGAATCGGACATTGTGTCATTTAATTTCGAAAAGAAATTAAATGAGCTCAAGAGCATTAATTCTAATATCTCATTCACATTACACATTATCCATTATCAAAATCCAATTTACCCAGATTTCAAATATAATTTGTCTTATAAAAAAGGGATTTCAAATCTACTTTTACTAGATTTTGAACCTAGAGTTTATGGGTTATAAGAATTTTTTAAACCATCTATCATAGCATATACTACTTTGTCATTATGTTTATAATACATTGAAATATTGGTCTCAAACCAACTGAAGTGTATATTCTCTGGGTCATGTTGAAATTCTGTGTAAGATCTATAGAAAAAAATTGTATTTCTATACAAAATTCCCCAAATTTAGAAAATTTTGTCAAAATTTTATTCCTATAGAAAATGTTGTCAAAATTTTACTTCTATGGAAAATTTTGTCCAAATTTTATTTTAATAGAAAATTTTGTCAAAATTTAATTTCTATAGAAAATTTTGTCAAAATTTTATTTCTATAGAAAATTTTGTCAAAATTGTATTTCTATAGAAAATGTTGTCAATATTTTATTTCTAAAGCAAATTTTGTCAAAATTTTTTCTATAGAAAATTTGTCAAAAATTTTATTTCTATAACAAATTTAGTCAGAGTTCTATTACTATAGAAAATTTTGTCAAAATTGTATTTCTATAGAAAATTTTGTCCAAATATTATTTCTATAGAAAATTTTGTCAAAATTTTATTTCTATAGAAAATTTTGTCAAAATTTTATTTCTATAGAAAATTTTGTCAAAATTTTATTCCCATAGAAAATTTTGTCAACATTTTATTTCTATAGAATATTTTGTCAAAATTTTATTTCTATAGAATATTTTGTCAAAATTTTATTTCTATACAAAATTTAGTCAAAATTTTATTTCTATACCAAATTTTGTCAAAATTTTATTTCTATAGAAAATTTTGTCAAAATTTTATTTCTATAGAATATTTTGTCAAAATTTTGTCAAAATTTTATTTCTATACCAAATTTTGTCAAAATTTTATTTCTATAGAAAATTTTGTCAAAATTTTATTTTCATAGAAAATTTTGTCAAAATTTTATTTCTATAGAAAATATTGCCAAAATTTTATTTCCATAGAAAATATTGTCAAAATTTTATTTCCATAGAAAATTTTGTCAAAATTTTATTTCCATAGAAAATATTGTCAAAATTTTATTTCTATAGAAAATTTTGTCAAAATTTTATTTTCATAGAAAATTTTGTCAAAATTTTATTTCTATAGAAAATATTGTCAAAATTTTATTTCCATAGAAAATTTTGTCAAAATTTTATTTCCATAGAAAATTTTGTCAAAATTTTATTTCAGTAGAAAATTTTGTCAAAATTTTATTTCAGTAGAAAATTTTGTCAAAATTTTGTTTCTATAGAAAATTTTTCAAAATTTTATTTCAGTAGAAAATTTTTCAAAATTTTATTTCAGTAGAAAATTTTGTCAAAACTTTATTTCTATAGAAAATTTTGCCAAAATTTTATTTCCATAGAAAATTTTGCTAAAATTTTATTTCTACAGAAAATTTTGTCAAAATTTTATTTTCATAGAAAATTTTGTCAAAAGTTTATTACTATAGCAAATTTTGTCAAAATTCTATTTCTATAGAAAATTTTGTCAAAATTGCATTTCTATAGAAAATTTTGTCAAAATTTTATTTTCATAGAAAATTTTGTCAAAATTTTATTTTTATAGAAAATTTTGTCAAACTTTTATTACTATAACAAATTTTGTCAAAATTTTTTTACTTCTATAGAAAATGTTATCAAAATTTTATTTCTATAGAAAATTTTGTCAACATTTGATTTCTATAGCAAATTTTGTCAAAATTTTCGGTTTGTTCGCCAAGGATTTAGAAGGTGTCAATGTTAAGCATTTGATCACCAACATTGGCTCCGGCGTCGGTGCTGCTCCCGCTGGTGGTGCTGCCGCTCCTGCTGGTGGCGCTGCTCCCGCCGCTGAGGCCAAGAAGGAAGAAAAGAAGAAGGAAGAGGAACCTGAGGAATCTGACGATGAAATGGGCTTAGTTCTCTTCGATTAAATGGACAATATTTTTGTTTTTAACATTATCTAAGAACAACAATGATACTTTTTTATTGATTTAAATTTTTTATTTCCATAGCAAGTTTTGTCAAAATTTTATTTCCATAGAAAATTTTGTCAAAATTTTATTTCTAAAGGGTGGTTAAATTGCAAGGGCCGACGTTGAATGTGAACCACACCTAAGAGCTAAGTTTTTTCCGAATTTTATTTGACATTTCTCTAATTCAGATTTACTCATTTGAACCATAGACGTCGTGAATGGGCAGAATGGTTCCAAAAAATGGCAACAGTGGATGATCAATTTTCGAAGAAAATCATCTTCAGTGATGAGGCACATTTTCACCTCAGTGGATTCGTCAATAAACAGAATTGCCGCATTTGGGCGAATGAGAATCCAAGAGTGATTGTCGAAAAACCAATGCATCCACAAAGAGTGACTGTTTGGTGCGGTTTATGAGGCCGGTCAGGCAGTTACTGTGAATGGTGTTCGCTATCGTGAGATGATAACGATCTTTTTATGGCCCGAATTGGAAGATATGGCTGTGGACGATATATGGTTTCAGCAGGACGGTGCCACTTGCCACACAGCTAACGAAACAATGGCTCTTTTGCGCAACAAACTCAATGGCCGTGTTATCTCACGTAATGGCGATGTCAATTGGCCGCCAAGATCATGTGATTTGACACCGTTGGACTTTTTTCTTTGGGGTTATTTGAAAGAAAAGGTGTACTTCGATAAGTAACAATTCAAGAGCTAAAGGATTAGATAATTCGGCACATTAACGGCATAGAACCTCCATTCTGCCTCAGCGTCATCGAAAATTTGGACCATCGGATGAAGGTGTGCCACCGAGGTCGCGGCGCCCATTTGGCCGATATTTTGTTCAATATATAATTGAGTAATAACAATATATCATAATAAAATAAAATTACAATAATTTCCTAAATAGTTTGTGTTTTATTCAAAATCAACATCGGCCCTTGAAATTTTAACCACCCTTTACAAAAAATTTTGTCAAAATTTTATTTCTATAAACAATTTTGCCAAAATTTTATTTCTATAGAAAATTTTGTCAAAATTTTATTCCTATAGAAAATTTTGTCAATATTGTATTTTTGTTTTTGATCTCAGCTTAAAACCATGCATTGACTAAACTTCAAGTGTAGCTTAACCAACAGAGGAAAAGTATGCTTGTCAAATTTATTTGGGCAAAGCCCTATAGATTGCAAGATGGTTGGATGGACGCACGTTTCGGAATTACCACATTCCTCATCAGCATCCTCTACTTTCAGCAAAACTATCAACCAATTATCAGAATAAATTCGGGTAATTCACTCAACCCAAAGTGAACTACACTTGAACCTTCCGTAAAAAGGTTTGATAGTTGGCTAATGTCTAAACAAATTTGCTTGTCAACCTTTTTTCGCAAGGTTCAAGTTTTGTTCACTTTGGGTTGAGTGAATTACCCGAATGTGGTAATTCCGAAACGTGCGTCCATCCAACCATCTTGCAGTCTATAGGGCTTTGCCCAAATAAATTTGACCTCTGTTGGTTAAGCTACACTTGTAGTTTAGTCAATGCATGGTTTTAAGCTGAGATCAAAAACAACAATAATGATTGAAGAGAAACCAACAATAACAAACAAAACAAAATTTGATTTCTATAAAAAATTATGTCAACATTTTCTTTCTATAGCAAATTTTGTCAAAATTTTATTTCTATAGAAAATTTTGTCAAAATTTTATTTCTATAGAAAATTTTGTCAAAGTTTTATTTCTATAGAAAATTTTGTCAAAATTTTATTTCTATAGAAAATTTTGTCAACATTTTATTTCTATAGAAAATTTTGTCAACATTTTATTTCTGTAGAAAATTTTGTCAAAATTTTATTTCTATAGAAAATTTTGTCAACATTTTATTTCTATAGAAAATTTTGTCAACATTTTGTTTATGTAGAAAATTTTGTCAAAATCTTATTTCTATAGAAAATGTTGTCAGAGCTCTATTTCTATAAAAATTTTTTCAAAATTGTATTTCTATAGAAAATTTTGTCAAAACTTTTATTTCTATAGACAATTTTGTCAAAATTTTATTTCCATAGAAAATTTTGTCAAAATTTTATTTCCATAAAAAATTATGTCCAAATTTTATTTCTATAGAAAATTTTGTCAAAATTTTATTTCTATAGAAAATTTTGTCAAAATTTTATTTCCATAGAAAATTTTGTCAAAATTTTATTTCCATAGAAAATTTTGTCAAAATTCTATTTTTATAGAAAATTTTGTCAAAATTTTATTTCTACAGAAAATTTTCTCAAAATTTTATTTCTCTAGAAAATTTTGTCAAAATTTTATTTCTATAGAAAATTTTGTCAACATTTGATTTCTATAGCAAATTTTGTTCAAATTTTCGGTTTGTTCGCCAAGGCTTTGGATGGTGTCAATGTTAAGGATTTGATCACCAATCGGTGCTGCTCCCGCTGGTGGTGCTGCCGCTCCTGCTGGTGGCGCTGCTCCCGCCGCTGAGGCCAAGAAGGAAGAAAAGAAGAAGGGAGATGAACCTGAGGAATCTGACGATGATATGGGCTTCGCTCTCTTCGATTAAATGGACAATATTTTTGTTTTTAACATTATCTAAAAACAACAATGATACTTTTTTATTGATTTAATTTTTTTATTTCTATAAACAATTTTGCCAAAATTTTATTTCTATAGAAAATTGTGTCAAAAAGTTATTTCCATAGAAAATTTTGTCAACATTTTATATCTACAGAAAATTTTGTCAAAAATTTATTTCTATAAACAATGTTGCCAAAATTTTATTTCTATAGAAAATTTTGCCAAAAATTTATTTCTACAGAAAATTTTGTCAAAATTGTATTTCTATAGAAAATTTTGTCAACATTTTATTTCTATAGAAAATTTTGTCAAAGTTTTATTTCTATAGAAAATTTTGCTTTGCCCAAATAAATTTAAGTATGCTTGTTAAATTTATTTGGGCAAAGCCCTATAGACTGCAAGATGGTTGGATGGACGCACGTTTCGGAATTACCACATTCCTCATCAGCATCCTCTACTTTCAGCAAAACTATCAACCAATTATCAGAATAAATTCGGGTAATTCACTCAACCCGAAGTGAACTAGACTTGAAGCTTCCGAAAAAAGGTTTGATAGTCGGCTACTGCCTAAACAAATTTGCTTGTCAATCTTTTTTCGGAAGTTTCAAGTTTTGTTCACTTTGGGTTGAGTTTATTACCCGAATTTATTCTCCCATATAAGAGGTTAATTTTAATGTGAAAATATAGCAAACATCTGACGAAAGTTGTGCACTTTTGAGAGGTTTTCAGATTTAAGAGGTTTTACTGTGGATGTATTTTGAGTATGGAGATCTCAATTGTCAAATTTTCCAATAGTTTTTTTTTTATTAGTTTCCTTAATTTTGTAATATTTTTTACTTTATTTCCTTACCATATACTCTGGTGTGTTATTGACCTTAACACTTCTTCTGGGCAATTGGAAATTAATAAAAACCAAGCCCTCCCCCGATTCCCACCCAATGTGATTATGCAAAACCAAAAACTTTCATATCTCGTCTGCTTAAACATCTAGAACTTTTCCCGAAAACAAATCTTAAGTTTCCCCCAGCAAATAATCTACCTAAAGACAAGTTTACAAGTTTTATGTGACAATTTTGCCGTTCCAATCTCATTGAACTCCAATTAAAATATTGAAATGATTTCAAGGCACGTTGGACAAAAAACATAAAAGAAAAACTACCCGGGTAACCTTATCCAATTCAGTTTTCCTAGGAGCCACTTGTGTTCGGGTCACAAGAACCAAGAGTAATTGGCAAAACCTATCAGCCAAATCGATTAACAATAGCAATGCGAATAAGCAGGACGATGGTCGGATTTTGGTGGGGATATGGCCACATTGAATTATTCCTTTGCAGCTGAAATTAGCAACAACTGCTGCACAAAGAAAATATTCATGAAAATTCGAATGGCCAGCATGCAAATGCAATTGAGATTTTCATTAACAAAGTTTGGCTGAAATCCAAATAAGCCATGGCATCGAATGCTATTCGAGGATTTGTAGGGAAATATTGAAGAGCCTGAAGGACAATGGAAGATTTGGAGTTTGAAAGAACTTTGTTTTCATATTCCTATTCAACTAAGAGGTACGTCACAAATTTTCTACAGAAATAAAATGTTGACAAAAGTTTCCATAGAAATAATATGTTGACACAATTTTCTATAAAAATCAAATTTTGACCAAATTTTCTATAAAAATCAAATTTTGACCAAATAATTTATGGAAACAAAATTTTGACAAATTTGTCTATAGAAATACAATTTTTACAAAATTTCCTATAAAAATATAATTTTGACAAAATTTTCTATAGAAATAACATTTGACAAAATTTCCTATAGAAATAAAATTTTAACAAAATAGAAAAAAAATTTTGCAAAAATGTTCCATAGATATAAATATTTTACAAATTTTTCTAAAAAAAAATAAAATTCAAGTAAAATTTTCTATAGAAATAAAATTTTGCAAAAATTTCTATAGAAATAAAATTTTGACAAAATTTTCTTTAGAAATAAAGTTTTGAGAAAATTTTCTATAGAAATAAAATTTTGGGAAAATTTTCTATAGAAATAAAATTTTGCAAAAATTTTCTATAGAAACAAAATTTTAACAAAATTTTCCGCAGAAATAAAACTTTGACAAATTTTCTATAGAAATAAAATTTTGACTACCTTTTCTGCAGGAAAAAAAATTGATATAATTTCCGAACAAAATTTTGAAAAACTTTTCTATAGAAATAAAAATTTCACAAACTTTTCTATAGAAATAAAATTTTTACAAAAAATTATATAGAAGTAATGTTACGACATTTTCTATAGAAATAACGTTTTTACAAATTTTTCTATAGTAAGATTGTAACAAAATTTTCCATAAAAAAATTCTACTAAAATAAAATTTTGACAAAATTTTCGATAGAAGTAAAATTTTAACAAAATTCTCTATAAAAATCAAATTTTGACAAAATTTTCTATAAAAATCAAATTTTGACAAAATTTCCTTTAAAAATCAAATTTTGACCAAATTTTTTATAGAAATAAAATTTTTACAAACTTTTCTATAGAAATAAAATTTTGAGGAAATTTTCTATAGGAATAAAATTTTGCAAAAATTTCCTATTAAAATAAAATTTTACAACATTTTCTATAGATATAAAATTTTGTAAAAATTTTCTACAGAAATAAAATTTTGGCAAAATGTTCTATAGAAATAAAATTTTCACAAAATTTTCTATAGATATAAAAATTTTACAAAATTTTCTATAAATAAAATGTTGACAAAATTATCTATAGAAATAAAATGTTGACAAAATTTTCTATGGAAATAAAATTTTGACAAAATTTTCTATATAAATAAAATTTTGACAAAATATAGAAATACAAATTTGATAAAATTTTCTATAGAAGTAAAATATTGACAAAATTTTTCTCTCGAAATAAAAACTTGACAAAATTTTTTATAGAAATAACATTTTGACAACATTTTGTACCGAAATAAAATTTTGACACAATTGTTCTCTTGAAATAAAGTTATGACAAAATTTTCTATAGAAATAAAATTTTGAAAAAAAATTCCAATGAAAATAAAATTTTTGGCAATATTTTTTATAGAAATAAAATGTTGACCAAATTGCCTATAGAAATAAAATTTTGACAACATTTTCTATGGAAATAAATATTTTACAAAATTTTCTATAAAAATAAAATTTTGGCAAACATTTCTATAGAAATAAAATTTTGACAAATTTTTCTATAGAAATAAATATTTTACAAAATTTTCTATAAAATAAAATTTTGACAAACTTTTCTATAAAAATAAAATTTTGACAAAATTTTTTATAGAAATAAAATCTTTACAAAATAAATAAAATTACGGTTTTCAAAAGAAATAAAATATTTTACAAATAAAATATTTTGACAAATTTTTCTATAGAAAAATTTGCCAAAATTTTCTGCAGAAATAAAACTTTCAAAAATTTTTCCATAAAAATAAAAATCTATTAAAATAAAATTTTGACAAAATTCGATAGATTTAAATAATTTTTGTAAAATTTTCGGTAGAAGTAAAATTTTGACAAAATTTTCTGGAGAAGAAAAATTTTGATAAGATTTTCTATAGAAATAAAATTTAGACAAAATTTTCAATAGAAATAAATCTTTGATAAAGTTTTCTAAAATAATAAAATTTTGACAAATTTTTAGATAGAAATAATATTTAGACTAGATTTTCGACTTTTATATCCCTAGTAAGGTATACACAAATTTCTTTAATAGCAACGCTTTGCAATTCTGATATGGAAACCTTTTAGTTTTTTCATTTCTACCCACAAAATCCCCCACTCTATGATACTAAAAAAAAAAATTGCATCATATAACACGCCAACATTACGTATCCATTCGTTTGCCCATCCATCTAACTATGTTCGTTTGAACTGGTATGAGTGTGCACAACGATGACAAATAGAGAGTTTGTGTGTATGTGTGTATCCGTGATCGCAAGTTTCTATGCGAATGTGTAGACTGTGTCATGCATGCCACGTCCTTTAGGATTATGGGTTTTTATGCAACTGATTCTAGAAAATCCGTCTTATTCACTTCAACGGATTGGAAGTATGTATGCGAATGAGGATGTGTTTTGGTTGGACCAGGCCTGGCTACCCAGTCTGCGACTACTTTAACCGTGTTTGACCAACGGACGGAAAAGGAAACGTAATCAACAAAAGTATAAATCCTAACGCATTCTGCGTATATCTGTGTGTCTCTGTGGGTGTGTGTGTGTGCATACAAGAGTTTGATTTAGCTTATGTGCAGATTCGTTCGTTTGCTTTTGTTGTGTTGACCTCAAAAATTTTAATCTGCCAGATATACGAAACTTCTTCGTCCTATGATGGCTTAGATTGCGTGGGAAAGATGCCATATTACAGGTTGGATGTGGGTTACATGGGAAATTAGTGAAATTTCATTTTTTTGTGTATGACGATAGGGATGATAATTATTGGTCTAATTGTTGATGAGTAGTTAACTAAACTTTTATCGAGATGTGGGATAAACTGCTGAATTTTTTATACTCTAAACCACATGGTGGTCAGTGTATAACAACTTTGATCTGTCAAAAAAAAAAACAAATCCTATCGAAAATATTGATTTTAGACCCCATAAAATATATGCCGATCGACTCAGAATCACCTCCTGAGTCGATGTAACGCTTGGTGTCCGTCCGTCTGTGCATGTATTTGTTGTTCAACGGATTGCGGTCTCAATTAGTAACCGACTTTAATGAAATTTGGTACAGGATGTTTTTTGGGCGTAAGGATGAACGCTATTGAATTTGGAAGATATCGGGTAAAATTTAGATATAGCTGTCATATACAGTGCTGTTCAAAACATTTGCATTTGACATTCCCTGTTGACAATAAAACGTAATTATAATGAAAATAAAAATATTAAAACCAAACTTTTAATTCAATGTTGTTGCTTATTATGTCAATTTTAAAGATTTAAGGGAATAAGGGAACTAACGACTAACTAACTAGGACTTTTGAAAATTTATAAAAATATTTAAAAACAAGTAAGGAAAGTCAAAGTCGGGCGGGGCCGACTATATTATACCCTGCACCACTTTGTAGATCCACATTTTCGATACGATATCAAATCCGTCGAATGTGTTGGGTGCTATATATAAAGGTTTTCGTTCCCATATACGTATATTGAATTCTGACTCGACCTGGACAAAATCTGTTAGACTTCTATAAAATCTATTGACTTAAAATTTATTTCGGCTAATACCAACTTCGCAAAAGTGTACTTATGATTTATCGGCCGATAGATATGTATTAGAAGTATAGGAAAGATGGACTCATTTTACCCTGCGCCACATTGTGGAACAGGGTATTATAAGTTAGTGCATATGTTTGCAACACCCAGAAGGAGACGAGATAGACACATGGTGTCTTTGGCAAAAATGCTCAGGGTGGGCTCCTGAGTCGATATAGCCATGCCCGTCTGTCCGTCTGTCCGTGAACACATTTTTGTAATCAAAGTCTAGGTCGCAGTTTAATTCCAATCGACTTCAAATTTGGCACAAATTTCTGTTTTGGGTCAGAATAGAAACCTAAAGGGTGATACGGTCAAAATTTGGTCAATATAAACTTGACGTATTTCTTTCAATTTTGCATTTAAAAAACCTGAACACCCCTCATTTTGAAGGTAGAATGTTGCTCCTATTTTGATTTTGGAATTCACTCTTCAGTTGTCAAAATGCCGTCCAAGCAAGAAGAGCAGCGTATCAAAATTTTGCTCGCGCATCGCGAAAATCCAAGCTACTCGCCCGCAAAGCTGGCAAAATCGCTAAAAGTTGCCAAATCAACCGTTACAAATGTAATTTAAGTGTTTGGGGAACGTTTGTCGACAGCCAGGAAGTCTGGATCGGGGGGAAATCGAAAACCGGAAGCCGCTGAGACGACAAAGAGAGTTGCCGGTAGTTTCAAGCGAAACCCTAACCTCTCTCTCCGAGATGCCGCAAATAAGCTGGGTGTGTCGTCTACAACCGTGCATCGAGCCAAAAAACGAGCCGGACTATCGACTTACAAGAAGGTAGTGACTCCAAATCGCGATGATAAACAAAATACGACGGCCAAAGCGCGATCCCGGAGGCTGTACACGACGATGCTGACGAAGTTTGACTGCGTGGTAATGGACGACGAATCCTACGTCAAAGCCGACTACAAGCAGCTTCCGGGACAGGAGTTTTATACGGCAAAAGGAAGGGGAAAGGTAGCAGATATTTTCAAGCACATAAAACTGTCAAAGTTCGCAAAGAAATATCTGGTTTGGCAAGCCATCTGTACCTGTGGCTTGAAAAGCAGCATTTTCATAGCTTCCGCGACTGTCAACCAAGAAATTTACGTGAAGGACTGTTTGAATAAACGTCTGCTGCCTTTCCTGAAGAAACACGGTTGTTCCGTACTGTTTTGGCCGGATTTGGCATCTTGCCATTACGGTACAAAGGCCATGGAGTGGTACGCCGCCAACAAGGTGCAGGGTGTTCCCACGGACAAGAACCCTCCCAACACGCCAGAGCTCCGCCCAATTGAGAAATACTGGGCTATTGTCAAGCGGAACCTAAAGAAGACCAAAAAAACTGCTAAGGACGAGCAGCAGTTCAAGGCAAACTGGCTTTCTGCGGCGAAGAAGGTGGACAAGGTGGCTGTAAAAAATCTGATGGCAGGTGTCAAGCGTGAGGCCCGGCAATTCGGATTTGGAAAAGCGAAAGCCTAACTGAATATTTTTCCTGAATTTTATACTAATTGAACTTGAAAAAGAAATTTAATTTGATTTTTTAAATAAACGATTTCACCGATTTACACGCGTTTTCCCTTGACCAAATTTTGACCGTATCACCCTTTAGAAGCATATTTCATCCAATCTGGCTGAAACTTGGTACATGGTGTCTCTAACAACCATGCGAAAATTGGTCCACATCGGTCCATAATTATATATAGCCCCCATATAAACCGATCCCCAGATTTGGCTTGCGGAGCCAAAGCAAACTTTATCCGATTCTGTTGAAATTTGGTACGTGTCATGCCAGAATTGGTCCATATCGGTCCATAATTATATATAGTCCTTATATAAACCGATCCCCAGATTTGCCCTGAGGAGCTTCTTGGAGGAACAAAATTCATCCGATCCTGTTGAAATTTGGTACATTTCGCTAGTGTATGGCGGATAACAACCATGCCAAAATTGGTCCGTATCGATCTATATTATATATATGGTAGCCCCCAAAAAATTTTATATTTCTATAGAAAATTATGTCAATTTTTTTTCTATAGACAATTTTGTCAAAATTTTTTTTTTATAGAAAATTTTTTCAAATTTTTATTTCTATAGAAAATTTATTAAGCATTTCATAATTGGAGAGGAATATTTTGCAAAATCTTCCTAAACATCAAGAATTCTACCAATCTACCAAACAGTAAAAAATTTGCCATTTTTGGTAGACTCGTGTTCATAATTGTGTTTAGCCCCCTTAAAAAGTTACGGTCACAGTTCGGTCCTCAAAACAATGCCAGATGTGCCTAACATAGTGGATTACACTGTGGCGAGTCCACATTTCGACAAAAAGTTTGAGACTCTAATTCCCAACAGTGAGGCGTGGTGTACACGGACCCCGGGGAATAAAAGATATATAGATTTCTACACTGATGGCTCCAAATTGGATGGCCAAGTGGGTTTCGGAGTATATTCTAAAGATCTGGAACTTCGAATAGCGAAAAGATTACCTAATCACTGTAGTGTTTTTCAGGATGAAATATTAGCAATAAGAGAAGTGGTGAATTGGCTGAGAAGTAATGCTCCAAGCAATATTGGCATTAATATATACTCAGATAGTCAACCTGCAATAAAATCCTTGGACTCGGTGTTCCTTAACTCGAAAACGGCCATAGACTGCCGCAAATCTCTCAACGAGATGGCTGAGCAGTACAATATTCACCTAATATGGGTGCCTGGCCATAGGAACATACCGGGGAACTGCGAAGCAGATGTGTTAGCAAGGCTAGGAACTACCTTACATATTCCAGGGGAACAAGAATGTGTTGGTATGCCTCTGGCCACCTGCAAGCTCTTACTGCGTGAGAAGGCTGTTACGATGGCCAATATTCGATGGGAAAATTGCAAGGGTTGTAACGACACCAAGCAAATATGGCCCCATTTAAACTTAAACCGCACACTAGATATGCTAGTGTTCCCAAGGCGTCAGATAGCACTCCTGATATCTGCTATAACGGGTCGCTGCCTTATAGGCGAATTTGCAGTATAATGACTATTGTATAAGCTGTCATGTGGATGTGGAGGAAAAGGAATCAATTAAACACCTCTTGTGTGAGTGTCCTGCTTTTTGTGTAAGGCGTAAGCGAATTTTAGGAGCATATAGATTTAGATTACTGGCTGACCTGGAAAACGTTAACTTAGGCAGTTTGTTAATGTTTTTGGAGCAATCTGGTTGGTTCCACAAAAGTAAATAATAGAGAAGATTCAGTGGTTAAGACTAGAAGTGCCCATATGTAATAGGTAAATGTGGTATCACAATGGACTGAATAGTCTAAGTGAGCCTGAATCTTAATCGGGCTGCCACTTTAACCTAACCTCAACCTAACCATAGCCCCCTTATAAAGCGACCCCCATATGGCTCTATAATTACCGCACAAAAGTTCATATTGGTTCGTAATTATTTCTTCCCTACACTGAAAAAAAATATATTGGAGTGAGGTCAAAGATTTCATGTCTTTAAAATACGAATGCATATTTTGCTTAGCTTGGAAGATGCATTTCTATAATATAAAGTTTATTTCCTAGGCCAAAAGTCGATAAACTTTTCAATGAAGTCGCATTGTCCTTACAATTAAGTTATTTTACTTAAAAATGGGTATCATAACATGAAAGAAAAAATGTTTGGGTTGAGGTCAACTTGACTTTAATAATTCAGAAACATTCTTTAAATTTAATGAATTTGTCTTTAAATTTGATGTCTTTTTTCATCTTGACTACAAAGCCAAAAATCGTTCAAATATAGGACATGTTTTTAAACTTTTTAGACTTTTTTACTTGAAAAATTTTTTTTAGACTTTTTTACTTGAAACATATCATAATTTCTACTGGAAGTCGAGTATGAATTTGAAAAATAAAGTTGATGTTAAATCGTTTTTAAAAGACTTTAATAGCATATGAAGAAAAATAGCTGAAAAAGCGAAAAATTAAAATTTGCTTCTTAGAAGTAACTACACAAAACCCAAATTTAAACAAGTAAGGAAAGTCTAAAGTCGGGCGGGGCCGACTATATTATACCCTGCACCACTTTGTAGATCTAAATTTTCGATACCATATCACATCCGTCAAATGTGTTGGGGGCTATATATAAAGGTTTGTCCCAAATACATACCTTTAAATATCACTCGATCTGGACAGAATTTGATAGACTTCTACAAAATCTATAGACTCAAAATTTAAGTCGGCTAATGCACTAGGGTGGAACACAATGTTAGTAAAAAAAATATGGGAAACATTTAAATCTGAAGAAATGTTAAGGAAACTTCGCAATAGTTTATTTATGATTTATCGCTCGATATATATGTATTAGAAGTTTAGGAAAATTAGAGTCATTTTTACAACTTTTCGACTAAGCAGTGGCGATTTAACAAGGAAAATGTTGGTATTTTCACCATTTTTGTCGAAACCAGAAAAACATATATATTGGAGCTATATCTAAATCTGAACCGATTTCAACCAAATTTGGCACGCATAGCTACAATGCTAATTCTACTCCCTGTGCAAAATTTCAACTAAATCGGAGTTAAAAATTGGCCTCTGTGGTCATATGAGTGTAAATCGGGCGAAAGCTATATATTGGAGCTATATCTAAATCTGAACCGATTTCAACCAAATTTGGCACACTTGACTATAGTGTTAATTGTTCTTCTTGTGCAAAATTTTAAGCAAATTAGGGTAAAACTCTGGCTTCTGGGGCCATATAAGTCCATATCGGGCGAAATATATATATGGGAGCTATATCTAAATCTGAACCGATTTCTTCCAAAATCAATATGGATCTATTCTGAGCCAAAACACATACTTGTGCCAAATTTGATTGGACTAAAACTGCGACCTAGACTTTGATTACAAAAATGTGTTCACGGACAGACGGACATCGCTATATCGACTCAGGAGCCCACCCTGAGCATTTTTGCCAAAGACACCATGTGTCTATCTCGTCTCCTTCTGGGTGTTGCAAACATATGCACTAACTTATAATACCCTGTTCCACAGTGTGGAGCAGGGTATAAAGAGAATTGTGCCTTAAAAGTATCCTTACTTCTATTCCCCTCTCCTTTGGCTCGGAATCAATACCAAAATTTTTAAAGTAAAGACAAAATCTTTAGAACCGGGCATGCTTTTTTTTTAGTGTATACCTAAAGTGAAAAAAAGTTTGTTCCTTAAGAAAATGTATGACAAATTAAGTTCACTCTTGAAATTCGTTTGTCTAAAATTTCATTCTTTAGAAAAGAAAAGTCCTCTTTCAATATACATACATCTTTAATTATTTGCCTATCCTAGAGTTGGAAACAATTTTCTTTTTCTTGGGGAAATTGGTCCATTTTTGAAGTTTCCTTATTGGGCAACTAGAATTGATATTCAAAGTCCCGAAAATTCAAAATTTGTGTATTCATCCAGATATTATTCCAACTAATTCATGCAATGCAATCTCAGTTCATGCAATACAGTCTCTCTTAGGAGCAAGAATGTGGTCATTTTTATAAAATCCTCTGATCAATACAGATTCCAAGCCTATCCAAAAACTTGTGGAATAATCAGACACGCCTCAAGACTTTTATCTGTTGTTGAAACTACCTTCCATAGTGACACATCGATATCTCTATTGTAGTCCATAATCTTGGCCAAAAATTCAAGGAAAAAAAAAACCTGCGATATTATTAAAAGAGAAATCTTTGTTGTTGACAATTTCTTTGCAAACATTGTGGGAACTTTCGTGAAATCAAGCCCATTGAATTGGAAGTTTTTTTTTTTGGGGGAATTTTATTTTCTTCTCTGCACATCCTTTTCTCTTCTTAATTTTGGTCTTCTTGTTCCTTCTCCAGCTGAAGCAGCATTAAAAGTGATTTGTTTTGCAATGAATACGATTGCAAAGGGAGTCCACAAACGAACACAGATAATTGCCAGTGGTGATATGGCCCTGGCGATTTAGTGGAGTTTCATTCAATTCCTTTCATCATCACCAACATCAAGCAGGATGGCAGACCGGAAGGATGTGAGTATAAAAATGAAAACTTTTTAATTTTTATGGGATTTTTTTTTGCTTTTCGACGGCAAGGAAAACACAACTGAATCCATGTGAAAAACTCCTCAGAATTGCAGTAAAAGGCGGCAATGAAGGATGTAGCAATGAAACGAATGCTATGCAAAAGCTCAAAGATTATGGATTATGGCCAAGAAAATTACCAAAGAATTCCTTTACAATGGGAAAATAAATGGGAGAAGCAGCAAATCCTTGTTGTATATTCGAAGAATGAACGAAAGAATGAATGCATTTGCCTATGTGTGTGTGTTTAAGTCTTTGCTTGCCAGAAAAGTTCATAGGAATTCCACTCTTTTGGAAACTTTGTTTTTTTTTCTCTCCATAAATCCATGATTATTGGAACCACATTTACAACGGTCATATCAACATTCGACCGACCGCTTTGCCTACTGAACCATGAAACGAAGCAATTCACTCACTTTGATCCTTTATAGAGTGTCTTCGTTGTAGTCATTGGAATCATCATCATCATCCCATCCATCGATTCTCCCTTCCCCTTCTCCGAAATGCAAAAGTGAAAACAAATTCGAATCCTTGTAACGGATGTAAATCAATCACTGGCATTGCAGCTGTGTGAATAAATCGCATTGGAGCATATAAAGTATGCCAGTGTAATTGGAGGTCATATAGATTTACATGTCGTTATCGGAAAGTTCAAGGAAATTTGAGGCTTTAGGAGGAGTGAAGATTTCATTTTGGAGTGGAGTGAATATTGGTTTATCACACATCTCATATAGGCTTAAATTTAATGAATGGAGATTTTGGGTATATTTTTTTGAAGAGTAATTTGAGTCACATTTCGATGGATTTTAAGATGAAATAATTCTTGCTGCTATCACTTTCAATAGGAATGAATTGAAGAGAAAAATGTGAAGCATCACTTAAAGAAACACCTTTATCAGGCAATGATGCGGACATAAGAGAAGATTTGGATGCCTTAATTTTTTGTTTTCAGGAATAAGAAAAAAATTTTATATCTATAGAATATTTTTGCAAAATTTTATTTCTATAGAAAAATTTTGTAAAAATTTTATTCTATATCAATTTTTTGCAAACATTTATTTCTACAGAAAATTTTGTCAAAATTTTATTTCTATAAAAAATTTTGTCAAAATTTTATTTCTATAGAAAATTTTTCCAAATTGTATTTCTATAGAAAATTTTGTCAAAATTTTATTTCTATAGAAAATTTTGTCAAAATTTCTTTTTCTATAAAAATTTTTGTCAAAATTTTATTTCTATAAGAACATTTTATTTCTATAAAAAATTTTGTCAAAACTTTATTTCTATACACAAATTTGTCAAAATTTTATTTCTTTAGAAAAATTTTGCACAATTCTATCTATGGAATTTTTTGTCGGATTCTATTTCTCAACATTTTAATAATTTAGAAAATTTGCTCAAATTTTTTTATAGAAAATTTTGTCAACTTTTTATTCCTATAGAAAATTTTCTCAAATTTACTTCTATAGAGAATTTTGCCAAAATTTCATTTTATTAAAATTAAAATTTTATTTCTGTAGAAAATTTTGTCAAACTTGTATTTCTATAGAAAATGTTCTCACACTTTTATTTCTATGAAAAAATTTTGTCAAAATTTTATTTCTATAAAAAATTTTGTCAAAATTTGATTTCTATAGAAAATTTTGTCAAATTTGTACTTCAAAAAAAATTTGACAATATTATATTATTAGTGAAAATTGGTGAAAATTTTATTATAGAAAATTTTATAAAAAATTTATTTCTATAGAACATTTTTGCAATAATTTGTTCTATAAAAAATTTTAGCAAAATTTTATTTCTATATAAAATGTTTGCAAAATTTTATTTCTATAGCAAAATTTTGCAAGTTGTATTTCTATAGAAAATTTTAGCCAAATTTTAGATCTGTAGAATATTTTTTCAAACGTTTCTTTCTATAGAATACTTTATCACAAGTTTTTTTGAATAGAATTTGTCAAAATTTTATTTATATAGAAATTTTTCTCAAAATTTTATTTTTATAGAAAATTTTTGCAAAATTTTATTTCTATAGAAAATTGTCTTACAATTTTATTTCAATAAAAAATTTTGTCAAAATTTTATTTCTATAAAAAATTTTGTCAAAATTTTATTTCTATAAAAAATTTTGTCAAAATAGTATTTCTATAAAAAATGTTGTCAAAATTTTATTTCTATAGACAAATTTGTGAAAATTTTATATCTTTAGAAAAAGTTTGCACAATTCTATCTATGGAATTTTTTGTCGGATTCTATTTTCTATTCTATTTTCTCTACATTTTAATAATTTAGAAAATTTACTCAAATTTTTTTTACAGAAAACTTTTTTTGTCAAATTTGTATACCTATAGGAAATTTTCCCAAATTTACTTCTATAGAGAGTTTTGCCAAAATTTTATTTTGTTAAAATTTTATTTCTGTAGAAAATTTTGTCAAAATTTTATTTCTATAGAATTTTTTTGCAAAATTTTATTTCTATAGAAAATTTTGTCAAAATTGTATTTCTATAAAAATTTTTTTCAAAATCGTACTTTTAAAAAAAATTGTCAAATTTTTTTGTATGCAAAAATTTGTGGAAATTTTATAAAAAAAAAATTTTAAAAATTTTATTTCTATATAAAATGTTTGCAAAATTTTATTTCTATAGAACATTTTTCCAAATTGTATTTCTATAGAAAATTTTTGCAAAATTTTATTTCTGTTGAATATTTTTCAAACGTTCCTTTCTATAGAACACTTTGTCAAAATTTTGTTTCTATAGAAAATTCTGTCGAAATTTTTTTTTATAAAATTTGGTCACAATGTTATTTGTATAGAAAAATTTTGCAAAATTTTATTTCTATAGAAAATTTTGTAAAATTTTTATTCCTATAGAAAATTTTCCCAAAATTTTATTTCTGTAGAAACTTTTTGCAAAATTTTATTTCTATAGAAACTTTTTGCAAAATTTTATTTCTATAGAATTGTTTTTCAAAATTTGGTTTCTTTAGAAAATTTTCTAAAAAATTTATTTCTATAGAAAATTTTCTCAAAATTTTATTTTTATAGAAAATTTTTGCAAAATTTTATTTCTATAGAAAATTTTGTCAAAATTTTATTTCGATGCAAAATTTTGTCAAAATATTTTTTCTATAGAAAATTTTGTCAAAATGTTATTTCTATAGAAAATTTTGTTAAATTTTATTTCTATATAAAATTTTGTCAACATTTTATTTCTATAGAAAATTTTGTCAAAATTTTATTTCATTTGTTTTGTTTTGTTATTGTTGGTTTTGTTCTTTAAGCATTGTTGTTGTTTTTTATTTCAGCTTAAAACCATACATTGACTAAACTACAAGAGTAGCTTAACCAACAGAGGAAAAGAATGTTTGTCAAATTTATTTGGGCAAAGCCCTATAGACTGCAAGATGGTTGGATGGACGCACGTTTCGGAATTACCACATTCCTCATCAGCATCCTCTACTTGCAGCAAAACTATCAACCAATTATCAGAATAAATTCAGGCAGTTTATTAAACCCAACAAAAACCACACTTGAACCCTCCGAAAAAAGGTTTTACATTGATAGCCGGCTTATGCCGAAAATAAATTCGAAACAAACATATCTCTTTTCCTATGCCACTGTCAAATCATCGATTTGAATTCACATGGCTGGGTTTATTTTGAGCGTGCCTCCTCTTCTTTTCCATTTGTTTTGTTTTGTTATTGTTGGTTTTGTTCTTTAAGCATTGTTGTTGTTTTTTATTTCAGCTTAAAACCATACATTGACTAAACTACAAGAGTAGCTTAACCAACAGAGGAAAAGAATGTTTGTCAAATTTATTTGGGCAAAGCCCTATAGACTGCAAGATGGTTGGATGGACGCACGTTTCGGAATTACCACATTCCTCATCAGCATCCTCTACTTGCAGCAAAACTATCAACCAATTATCAGAATAAATTCAGGCAGTTTATTAAACCCAACAAAAACCACACTTGAACCCTCCGAAAAAAGGTTTTACATAAACCCAGCCATGTGAATTCAAATCGATGATTTGACAGTGGCATAGGAAAAGAGATATGTTTGTTTCGAATTTATTTTCGGCATAAGCCGGCTATCAATGTAAAACCTTTTTTCGGAGGGTTCAAGTGTGGTTTTTGTTGGGTTTAATAAACTGCCTGAATTTATTCTGATAATTGGTTGATAGTTTTGCTGCAAGTAGAGGATGCTGATGAGGAATGTGGTTATTCCGAAACGTGCGTCCATCCAACCATCTTGCAGTCTATAGGGCTTTGCCCAAATAAATTTGACAAACATTCTTTTCCTCTGTTGGTTAAGCTACTCTTGTAGTTTAGTCAATGTATGGTTTTAAGCTGAAATAAAAAACAACAACAAAATTTTATTTCTATAGAAAATTTTGTCAAAATTTTATTTCTATGGAAAATTTTGTTAAAATTTTATTTCTATAGAAAAATTTGTCAAAATTTTATTTCTATAGAAAATTTTGTCAAAATTTTATTTCTATAGAAAATTTTGTTAAAATTTTATTTCTATAGAAAATTTTGTTAAAATTTTATTTCTATAGAACATTTTTGCAAAATTTTATTTCTATAGAACATTTTTGCAAAATTTTATTTCTATAGAAAATGTTCTTATAATTTTATTTTATAGAAAATTTTTGCAAAATTTTATTTATATAGAAAATTTTGTCAAAATGTTATTTGTATAGAAAAATTTTGTCAAAATTTTATTCCTCAAGAAAATTTTCCCAAATTTTATTTCTTTAGAAACTTTTTGCAAAATTTTATTTATATAGAAATTTTTTCTCAAATTGTAGTTCTATAGAAACTTTTTGCAAAATTTTGTTTCTATTGAAAATTTTTGCAAAATTTCATTTCTTTAGACAATTTTTGCAAAATTTCATTTCTATAGAAAATTTTTGCAAAATTTTATTGCTATAGCAATTTGTTGCAAACTTTTATTGGCACATGTGATTGATGAAAATGGGCACATGGGATTGATCAAAATTTTCCAACTATGAGAATTTTGATTAATACATTAGAACCAAGTAGCGCAACTCCTCGATATAGAACTCGAGGAGATCAATGCCATCACCACTAGAAGTTCAACTTCGCCACAAAACCAACGCTGGGAGCTGGGAACTGGATTACAATACCGCCATTGGGAGCGTAGCTCCTCGACTGAGAGCTCAACTCTACCTCAAACACACAAATAATTGGGAGTTCAAATCCACCTACACTTATTACATGGAGCTCAACTCCTCTGTTTAGAAAAAAAGGAGAAGCTCAACTACACCACAAAACTACCACTGGGAGCTCAACTCTTCTAAACACAAAGAACTGGGAGCTCACCACCACAAACATTTACTACAGGGAGCTCATCTTCTCTGTTGAGAAAGAAGGGGAACTCAACTTCACCACAAAACCTCTACTGGCAGCTGAACTCCTCAATAGATATGAAAGTTTTTCATAGAAACTGTACACTCCCCTTTTTAATTTTTCTTATCCTTACAAAATGGGAAAATCCATATACAGTGAATTGGAAACCCACGGTCGCCTAAATTTTGTCCATATTTGTGAGGTATCAACTTAGAGGGGTTGATTTTAATGTGGTAGTATATCGAATGTCTCACTAAAATTATCCACTTTTGAAAGATGTTTGAAAGGGTTTCACTGTATTAGATATCTACTCCAATTTTTATTCTATACAAACTAGATTTAATTTTCATTTGCTTAATAAAAAAAAAACAATTTTAATATAAGATTAACATCTTTTTTGCGTGTAAGGGAAACCCCATCCTTTAGTGATATTTTTTCATAATTGATTAAATATAGCGATATTTTATTGAAATTTAAAATTTAAACAATTTTTATAGAAAACATTTTTACTCAAACCTATTGTCTAGTCCCCTATGAGATTTCCATTTTTTTAATTCATATTCTATTTAATTTCATAAAACCAAAAAAAAACATGAAATTTAATCTTTAATAACCAACCAAAAATTTATTTAAATATGCCATTACATTACATTCACCACCAGTATCCCATTAAAGTCGATTGATCGTCAATTGCTAACGATGGATGGCATTATTTGGCCAAAAAGCAAATGTATTTTCAAGACCACAAAGACAAACCGAAATCATTTTTAACTTCATCCTTGATGCCACAAACCTCCGGCAACTGAAGCCGCAGCACCAACAAATCGTTAAAAGTAACAACCGCATAATTTTTGTTCGAAAACTGCATTTAATGTCAGCAATTTTCGGCGTTGATGGCTGCTGTGTGATTTGTGTGATTTCTGTTTTTTTGGTAGAAGTTGAGTTTAATATCGATTTTACTCCTACTCATGGTGATAGCTGAAGAGCATAAGGGATTAACTTCAAAAAATAGGATATATAAATCAGGGATCCGGAGCGGAGCGGAGCGGAGCGTGGAGCGGAGCGGAGCGTGGAGCGGAGCGGAGCAAGCCCTTTTTTTGCCGGAGCGGGAGCGGAGCGGGAGCGGAGCGGGAGCGGAGCGGGAGCGGCATTTCTAAAATCCGGAGCGGAGCGGGAGCGGAGCGGTTTCCAAATGAAAAACCGCTCCGCTCCGAATAAAATATTACTTGAATGAAATGTGTAACTTTGAAATTACACTGTGTAGGTAATTTCAAATTTAGCTAGTACTTAGCGTAGTGTGAGTAAACGTTTAAAATGTACGATATGTATTTTTGTACGTACGTACATTGGGGAAAACACAACGTGTTTTTTAGTAATTGTTTTCAAAAACGGCAAATGTCAAAATATATATCTAGTACGTGTTGTAAAAGTAACAACAGTACTTTCGATCAATTTCATCCCGTATTACTACAAAGATGTTTGTAATGAACGTCAAATAAATGCAATTAAACGATCTTATTTATATTTAATTTTTTAGTTTTTTACACTGAAAAAAATATTGTCGTGAAGTCAAAGATTCCATGTCCTTAGAATAAGAATGCAAATTTTGCTTAACATGGAAGACGCATTTCTCTAAAATAAAGTTTTTTATACCCATCACCATAGAATGGTGACGGGGGTATAATAAGTTTGTCATTCCGTTTGTAACACATCGAAATATCGATTTCCGACTATATAAAGTATATCCCTTTCCGACCGTGTACGCACAATTGTGCGGGTAAGTTTAAGTCTCTTTAATTTCTTTAATATATGACGTACTGCGATAAGAGCGGCAAAAAAATAATGGTATATGCTCTCTCTTTGTCTAAGAATGTGAAGAACCGTTATAAATATTTGCTTTTCATATTAATTTTGTAGTTTCAGCAGTGTACTTTGCGCATTTGTAAAAATAAGTGGAAGATGTAAGTTTGCAAATATATTAAAATTATTTGAATTGTGGAATATTTCATCAAACAAGTGTTTTCAATAAGAAAACATTTTAAATATTGTATGCACACAGTAACTTCGTGATTATTTTGTGTTTTTTGATATTTTTACGCCCGGACTTTTACCGGAATTTACCGGACTGCAACAATTGTACGTATCCTGAAAAAAACAGGATACAGGATCAAACTGAACAAACTTAATAATTTAAAATGTTCTATATACACATAAATAACAGAATTGAAAAATTTAGGAAAATCTATCACGTGGATCGGCTATAGGTCGGAAAGGGATATATATTCTTGATCAGGGAGAAATTCTAAGACGATATAACGATGTCCCTCTGTCCGTCTGTCTGTCTGTCTGTTGTAATCACGCTACAGTCTTCAATAATGAAGCAATCGTGCTGAAATTTTGCACAACCTCGTCTTTTGTCTGCAGGCGGGTCAAGTTCGAAGATGGGTTATATTGGTCCAGGTTTTGATATAGTCCCCATATAAACCGACCTCCCGATTTGGGGTCTTGGGCTTATATAAATCGTATTTTTTATCCAATTTGCCTGAAATTTGAAATCTGGAGGTATTTTATGACCGTAAAGAGGTGTGCCAAAAATGGTGAGTATCGGTCCATGTTTTGGTATAGCCCCCATATAGACCGATCTCCCGATTTTACTTCTTGGGCTTATAGAAACCGCAGTTTTTATTCAATTTACCTGAAATTGGAAATCTAGAGGTATTGTCGGACCACAAATACGTGTGCCAAAAATTTTAAGTATCGGTCCATATTTTGGTATAGCCCCCATATAGACCGATCTCCCGATTTTACTTCTTGGGCTTATAGAAACCGCAGTTTTTATTCAATTTACCTGAAATTGGAAATCTAGAGGTATTGTAGGACCACAAATACGTGTGCCAAAAATTGTGAGTATCGGTCCATGTTTTGGTATGGTCCCCATATAAAACGACCTCCCGATTTGGGGTCTTGGGCTTATAGAAAGCGTATTTTTTATCCAATTTGTGTGAAATTGGAAATCTAGAGGAATTTTAGGACCATAAAGAGGTGTGCTGAAAATGGTGAGTATCGGTCCATATTTTGGTAAAGCCCCCATATAGACCGATTTTCCGATTTTACTTCTTGGGCTTCTAGAATCCGAAGTTTTTATCCTATTTGCCTGAAATTGGAAATCTAGAGGTATTTTCGGGTCATAAAGAGGTGTGCCGAAAACGGTGAGTATCGGTCCATATTTTAGTATAGCCCCCATAAGAACGATCTCCCGATTTAACTCCTTGGGTTTCTAGAAACCGTAATTTTTATCTGATTTGCCGGAAATTGTAAATATTCTGGTATTTTAGGCTCGGTCCATTTGGTAATGCCTCCATATAGACCGACTTCACTTGAATTGCTTGAAACTCAATGTAAAATTTCCGGATTTTACTTCTACATATTTAAGATTTCAAATCAAGACGCTATTTTATAATTTTCTTGCACACTTACAAGAGATGTTAATGATTCCTCTAAAACTCAAACAAAAATGGTTCTTATAAATCCAGAATCTGATATAGTCCTCATAGGTGAAATCTTTAAATTTATCTTCGGGAAGTGTCCTCAAGTCCTCAAGCCCTCCTAAAATTTCAAAGGAAACCCTAATATTTGGTTCATGGTGGTGGGTATTTAAGGTTCGGCCCGGCCGAACTTAGTGCTGTATATACTTGTTTTCTTGTCCAAAAGGCAATAAACTTTTGAATGAAGTTGTAATGTCCTTATAATTAAGTGATTTTACTTAAAAATGTGTATCATAACATGAAAGATAAAATTTTTGAGGTACACGCAGAGAAGAAACATGATTGCCACAATCATATTCGAAGAGCAAAATAATATGATAGCAGCTATTTTTGCGGCGACCATGTAACATTTTAACCTGCAACCATGTTGGCTTAGTGAACATGGTTCTAAGAAAAATACAATTGTCCTCATCTAAAATGTTATTATATTGATAAAAAGAATTTTGTTTCCATTAAAAGACAATGGTCACGATCTAAAATGTTATGGTATTCGTCAAAAATGTTTTTCTTCTAGTTAAAAGAACATGGTCACAACCTAAAATGTTTTGATTTTTATGAAAAAACTTTTTTCGTCGTCGAAAAAAGGACGCCACTTAAGAAAAGAAAACACAAAATCAACTTTATTTATTTGTTTTTATTTATTTATAAATTAATTCATTGTTTATTTGTATTTATAATGTCGTGCAAGCAAACTTCACATATTTTTACACACTCTAGTGTGATTCAATTTCAACAATAAGTAATCATTCCATATTTACTTCGTGCCCATCAAATGTACAAACGCAGACATCATGTAACTGCAAATAAAAATAAATTATACCATATATTAAAATGCAGAACAAAAACCAGGTATATTTTTTTCAATTACACTTTCCTTTTTTGTATTCACATAAAACCACGTGCCATTTCTGAATAAATAAATTAACACAAAACACAATAATTCCGTATTCTCCGTCTATTCCAAGAAACAATCAACACACGACTGACGCGCAAAATGAAAATCGTGTGTACCTGCTCAATGTTTTTATAAAATTCTTGTCGCTGCAAAAAAAATTAAAAAATTAAATGGTCACGAAAACAATGTACATGGTCTTTATGGCCATGTAATGGTTGTAGACATGTCTATACGTAAACTATAAAAATACTTTTTTCTCTGCAAAAAAGTAAAAAAATTGAATGGTCAGATACATGATTTTCCTGACCATATAATGGTCTCAAATTCTATCATTTAAATAATAGAACATGTTTGCGGCATTTGAGAACCATTTAAATGCTTATTGCCAACATATATTTTTCTCCGCTCGAAAATTATTTTTACAAAGACAAAATACATGGTTTTCGCGACAATTACATACTCTAAATAAGCATTAAATGGATGCGGCAACCATGTCCAAACATGTTTTTTCTGTGCGTGTAAGGTCAACGTGACTTTAATAATAAGAAAAATTCTTTAAAATTAATAAAATTGTCTTTAAATTTGTTTCCTTTTTGCATCTTGCCTACAAAGCAAAAAATCGTTAAAAAATAAGACATGTTTTTCAACACTTTATTTTAAAGACGCTTTTTACTTGAAACATAGCATAATTTCTACTGGAAGTCGAGTCTTAATATGGAAAAAAATAACTCTTTAACTCGTTTTTAAAGGATTTTGATAACAACCGACGAAAAAATCTAAAAAAAATGAAAAATTAACATATGCTTCCTAGAATACTTCCTTTAATGAAGTCAAAATGGATTTAATATTTCTGAAAAAATCTTCAAAATTAATAAAATATTTCAACACATTGTTTTAAAGTCATTATACCCTAAACCACATAGTGGTTAGGGTATAACAAGTTTGATCTGCCAAAAAATGTGCCTACAAGAAATATTGATTTTAGACCCCATAAAATATATACCGATCGACTCAGAATCACCTCCTGAGTCGATCTAGCGCTTGGCGTCCGTCCGTCTGTCCATGTATTTGTTGTTCACAGGATTTCGGTCGCAATTATTAACCGATTTTGATGAAATTTGGTACAGGGAGTTTTTTTGGGCACAAGGACGAACGTTATTGAATTTGGAAGAAATCGGATCAAATTTAGATATAGCTCCCATATATATGTATTGCCCGATTTCGACAAATGGGGTCACGTTGCACTTTTTTTTACTAACCGATCGTCGTCAAATTTAGCACAAAATAATCTTCTGTATCACCCTTTAAGTCTGAAAATTTCATCGAAATCGGTTCAGATTTAGATATAGGTCCCATATATATGTATCGCCCGATTTTGTCAAATTAGGTTATTTATCAACCGATCTTACTCAAAGTTGGCGAAATGTAATCTTCTATAGCACTAACTATATGTGCAAAAAATCATCGAAATCGGTTCAGATTTAGCTATAGCTCCCATATATGTACCGCCCGATTTTTCTAAATAAAATAAAACTCAATTGAACAAATAATACAATGTTTGTACTATAATTTTCTCGAAGAGGAGCGGAGCGGAGCGTGGAGCGGAGCGGAGCGATTTTTTTTTTCTCGGAGCGGAGCGAGGAGCGGAGCGGTTTTTTTTTCTCCGGAGCGGGAGCGGAGCGGAGCGAAAAAAATGGACCGCTCCGGATCCCTGATATAAATAGATAAACGAGATAAGTAATAAAAATAGTTTTTAAAATGTTAAAAAAATAATTAAAGATAAATTTAGGAAATTGTTTTTAAATGAAAATGTCATGACTGGTCGCTCATAAGAAAACTTTCGTAATATTAACGAAAGGTTTCATAGAGCCATCCACACAATTTCATAAATACAATGAAATTAGTTGGAAAAAAATAATTTCCTTTAAAAAACGAAATATTTCATCGTATTAATGAACATTTTCATTGGTTCACTTTAAACTACGACTTAATACTCTCTATAATTTATGCTTAAAATTTATTGCTGTCTCTGACCATGAACAAATGATTGGGGCAAATGTAGCCCCATAAAACGTTTGATTTAAAATAAATATTTTATTTCTCGAATTTTCTATTGGAGTCCTTGGCATGACTTCATGGAATACTCTATGTATATATAGTCTTCTTCTTCTTCTTCTGCAGGATAAATGCAATGGTATATATGTGTACATTTTTCTGAGTGGTGTTTTGCTCAGTAGCATAATCGTGTCCATAGATCTCCTTTCAACATCTCTCACAAATGGCTATTCCATATTGAAATATTTGCTTTTAATTTTTCTCGTTTTTATTTTTTGTATGGCCCAAGCATCCTTCTTTGTTGTATGCAATTCCTGGTTGTTAACAAGGCCACTTATACACCTACAAATATACATGTACACATATACATTCAATGGAAGAATATAGGTATATGGTAACCCATTAGGGAGTGATTTTTTTGTGAAGAATATTAATCTCGAAAAGATTATTGTGGAGTTATCTGAGGAGAAATCGATTTTGATCACACTGAAAATGTGGCCCACCAGAAACATTGGTTCCTAAACGCGTTTCCGTTAAGAATTTCCAAAAAATGACACAAAAAGTGTCACACGTAGTAAAAAGTGGCTCAATAATTCACAAAATTGGCACATTTTTTCGCAGAGAAAAAAAATCGGATTTTGATGAAAGTATTGTAACTTTTTCTATAAAAATTGCCTTTTAAAATTTGATCTAAACTAATTTAACAATAATTTTATCTTCATTTAATTGAAAATCACTCGTAGAAAATTATCAGTTAATGGGAGTAGCTCAGTTTATTTACAACAGAAAATTTTCTTTGCATACTTTCAGGCGGATATTTAAAAAGTCGCACAACACACAGTGGTTCCAAATCGCTTTTTTTTTTGGAAATAATTCTGCAACTTTCGAACGGATGAAAATATCAATATAATTATTTCTTTGTATAAAAGCTGAGGTGTTTTCCTCTAAGCTTGAAAATTTATGGGTACCTAGTTGTTCCACAGGCTGATCTATAGGCGTTGAAAGTTAGTCACCTCGGGGGTATGAAACTCCGCAATTTTGAACCGATTTCGATGGTTCTTTGCCGGATAGAACTTTTAAATCTCTATGCAATCATCTTTTACCGTTCGCCAAATATGGCCCCATAATTTATTTATTTTTTTTTTTTAATTTTGACAAAATGGGGTCAGCACTTTGAACCTAGAAGTTCCGTTTTTGAGTGGATCCGTAATTTTTCTACTTAACTGCATTCCCTTTAAAATTCAACAAATTTTAGAAGAAAAAAAATTGTACCTATGCGCTTTAGATTAAAAGTTGTAAACTCCACAAACTAGAATTTAAAAAAAAAAAACACATTTTGACCATTTTTGGGTTTTTTTTTGTTCTGTAACACATTTTTATGGATTTCTCCCAATATTTTTATACCCTCCACCATAGGATGGGAGGTATATTAACTTTGTCATTCCGTTTGTAACACATCGAAATACTGATATAAGACCCCATAAAGTATATGTATTCTGGGTCGTGGTGAAATTCTGAGTCGATCTGAGCATGTCCGTCCGTCCGTCTGTTGAAATCACGCTAACTTCCGAACGAAACAAGCTATCGACTTAAAACTTGGCCCAAGTAGTTGTTATTGATGTAGGTCGGATGGTATTGCAAATGGGCCATATCGGTATATGGTCTCTAACAACCATGCAAAAATTGTTTCACATCGGTCCATAATTATATATAGCCCCCCATATAAACCGATCCCCCGATTTGGCTTGCAGAGCCTCTAAGAGAAACAAATTTCATCCGATCCGGCTGAAATTTGGTACATGGTGTTAGCATATGGTCTCTAATGACCATGCAAAAATTGGTCCACATCGGTCCATAATTATATATAGCCCCCCATATAAACCGATCCCCCGATTTGGCTTGCAGAGCCTCTAAGAGAAACAAATTTCATCCGATCCGGCTGAAATTTGGTACATGGTGTTAGCATATGGTCTCTAATGACCATGCAAAAATTGGTCCACATCGGTCCATAATTATATATAGCCCCCCATATAAACCGATCCCCCGATTTGGCTTGCAGAGCCTCTAAGAGAAATTTGGTACATGATGTTAGTATATGGTCTCTAATGGCCATGCAAAAATTGGTCCATATCGGTCCATAATTATATATAGCCCCCATATAAACCGATCACCAGATTTGACCTCCGGAGCCTCTTGGAAGACCAAAATTCATCTGATTCAGTTGAAATTTGGTACGTGATGTTAATATATGGCCTCAAACACCCATGCAAAAATGTGTCGATATCGGTCCATAATTATATATAGGCCCCATATAAACCGATCCCCAGATGTGACCGCCGGTGCCTTTTGGAGAAGCAAAATTCATCCGATCTGGTTGAAATTTGGTACGTGGTGGTAGTATATGATATTTAACAACCATGCCAAAAGTGGTCCATATCAGTCCATAATCATTTATAGCCCCCATATAAACCGATCCCCAGATTTGACCTTCGGTGCCGCTTGGAAGAGCAAAATTCATCCGATTCGGTTGAAATTTGGTACGTGATGTTAGTATGTGGTATCCACCAACCATGCAGGAATTGGTTCATATCAGTCCATAATTATATATAGGCCCCATATAAACCGATCCCCAGATGTGACCGCCGGTGCCTTTTGGAGAAGCAAAGTTCTTCCGATCTGGTTGAAATTTGATACGTGGTGGTAGTATATGATATTTAACAACCATGCCAAAAGTGATCCATATCAGTCCATAATCATTTATAGCCGATCCCGAGATTTGGTTTTGGAGCCTCTTGGAGGAGCAAATTTCATCCGAGTGAGTTGAAATTTGTGGATGACAGTCTTTCGTAGAAATTTCTACGCAATCCATGGTGGAGGGTACATAAGATTCGGCCTGGCCGAACTTACGGCCTTATATACTTGTTTTGCTTGTTTCTTATAGATCACTACGTCTTTAGCTTTTTTCGGCCGTTTTGATCAAGTAGTATATGAGAACAGAAAATTTTTTTTTCACAAATTTTCATTTGGCAAAGCACCGATTGCCAAGCCAATTTGCAATAGTATGTCCCCACTTTGGGACATAAAGCCCGTGGACCCATTAGCGACCCACAAATTTGCAAACTTAGAGGAAAAACACGTCAGCTTGTACACACAGAAATGTTGATATCTTTATCCGTTCAAAAGTTGCAGAATTATTTCCAAAAAAGCTAGTTGGAACTAGAGGTCTGCACAATTCCATTTGTAAATGCAGAGTACACGTGTACTTGCTAAATGAGTACATCTATTTGAGAGAGTCGCAAAACAATTGGTACACATTAAAATGTGTACCAATTGTTTTGCCTTTGCCGAGTACCTTCTTGTTGCTACTCCGATGTCTTCACTACCAACAAACACATATTCCTCTTTCTCTCTTATTGAAGTGTACTCAAAGTGATCACGTCGAGTATGTTGCGAGAACAAAACTTCATAGAGTACTCCATGTACCACGTGCAGTTTCAGAAATACAAGAATACAGTTACTCTCCATAATATATGTTTTCGGATTGATATAAAGAACGGCAAACGTTAAGGTTAGTGTGTGACATACATAAATATATGAAATATGTACATACATACATATCTATAATTAATAATAATGTAAAGTGTTGCTTCGCACATAACTGAGCAATACTTGTGGTACCACGTGAAGTGAAGAGAATCCATGTTGTACTTTTTCTCAAGTACTTACATTTTTATTGTTCCTTTTTTTCGGAACACATATTGTTTCGGATAAGTACTTGGTGGTATTTGACAAGCAAGTGTTTTCTTCACTTCACTACTTGCGCTCTGAGAGAAATACAATGTATGTACTATATTCGACAGCGAATTGCATACATGTAGTGAAAAGTTATTCGATGCAGACCTCTATTTGGAACCACTGTGCAGCATGTCAAAAAATTGCCACATTTAATTAAGTTCCAACATGGCTTATATCGGTGCGATATTACAATGGACTGAATAGTCTAAGTGAACCTGAAACTTAATCGGGCTGCCACTTTAACCTAACCTAGATTTGATTAAAGCCCCCATATACATCGACCAATCACCCCCGCCCATCCCGCAGGAATTAATTTCTTGAGGGTTTTTTAATATCGCAATTTATCCGATGTATCTCATATCCACAAATAGTGAGCCGAATACGTTGTGCACCCCTCCATCTTTTTGTATAGCCACAGAACTTTCCCCATATAACTTCTAGAGTAGATTTTTATTGGGGTAAGGGTAGGAAAATGCAATATGTTCCTCACAGTACATCCACATGTGTTTTGGACTCCATCACAATCGACGACATCAACTCTCCCTCTTCCCTGGGGGTATGATATCCTTCTCTGAATCGACTTCGAACTACTCCTCCTTGTTTAATGCGTCCAGACTAAAGCTTCTGTTTCTCATGTTGTCGCGCCCATGTCAACTTCTTCAGTCTCACTAGGACTCCTTCAACTTCTTTCTTGGGGAGAACGTATACGACAAAACGCTTTACAGTCAACCAGTTCCTCTCGCTTTCTCCCATCTTGTGGATTATATTTCTCGGGGAGATACGCCTTATTTCGTCCTCAAGCTCACTCCACCGTTTTGCCCAGGATGGATGGATGGTCGGCGGAATTTGTTACTTCTTCGTAAATGCAGGTGGCTGTGTCCCATTTCCTTGTACGGTTCAGATACTTTCGAAAACTGCCGTAACAAGAGAGCATCTGAGATAAGTTGTCTCCTTCCTCCATCGTTCCTATCACCTATCAGTGGTCTCTTGTTAGGTTAGGTGGCAGCCCGATGTATCAGGCTCACTTAGACTATTCAGTCCATTGTGATACCACATTGGTAAACTTCTCTCTTATCACTGAGTGCTGCCCGATTCCATGTTAAGCTCAATGACAAGGGACTTCCTTTTTATAGCCGAGTCCGAACGGCGTTCCACATTGCAGTGAATCCACTTAAAGAAGCTTTGAAACCCTCAGAAATGTCACCAGTATTACTGAGGTGGGATAATCCACCGCTGAAAAACTTTTTGGTGTTCGGTCGAAGCAGGAATCGAATCCACGACCTTGTGTATGCAAGGCGGGCATGCTAACCATTGCACCACGGTGGTCTCTTGTTGGATTTTCGGTATTGTTGGGCCTTATTGTTTGACCTATAATACTTTATTCCGCTCAATTGTGTGGAGGTATATTGGGATCGTTCCCACTATTGCTAATGCGGCTTGGTATCTTTGTCTTTGTCTCTTAACTCCATCGACATCAAGTTTGTCGCGCCCTATTGTTTGGCCTCGAATACTTTACTTTTCCGCTCAACTGTCTGGAGGTCTATTGGGACCGTTCCTTCTAATGCGACTTCCCTTGATACTACGTAGTATGCTGAAGTGATTCTCGACGACCAGATCTCATATCCATGGATCCACCGTGGTGCAATATTGGCATGCCCGCATTGCAAACACAAGGTCGTGGGTTCGATTCCTGCTTCGACCGAACACCAACAATTTTTTCATCCCACCTTAGTAATGCTGGTGGCATTTCTGAGTGTTTTAAAGCTGGTTTCACTGCTATGTGGAATGCCGTTCGGACTCGGCTATAAAAAGAAAGTCCTCGTCATTGAGCTTAACATGGAATCGGGTAGCACTCAGTGATAAGAGAGAAGTTCACCAATGAGGTATCATAATGGACAGTATAGTCTAAGTGAGCGAGACACGACGGGCTACGACCTAAACTAGTCATGATGTTCCTCGTTTCCTTGCGTATCCTTCCTCTGATTGAAGGAGGACTTTCAATGTTTTTTATCCTTCTCAATCGTGTCGTTATCAAGGCAGCTTTTACGATACTCTACCTGATTGCATTATGTAAGTTTTGACAATGTGTCCATCTATCCTTTGCCTTGTTCCTCCGTCGTTCCTATCATTTATACCTGCCCAGTAAAAAATACTTCAGCGGTAAGAGTTTAGTTGCGCTTTTTCGTATACAATAAAGTAGGCAGTACATCCACACTGCATGAATCGGTGATGCATGAAAGGTAGTGCTGTCCCAGCAAAATATGGAGCACTATTTCAGCAGGATTGTAATGGAGAGAGGCAGTACCAACTGCTCACAAAACAACCGAATCAGCGCTGATTTTTGTGGGCGATGTCCCGATTTAGAGCAGCTTCTACATAGCGCTGAAATAATTGCTGATTTTAATAAAAATATTGCTCAGAAGTGATATATAATCGTGAATATAGCATTGTTGGCGTGATGGAAAACAGCGCTACCTTTCATGCATCTTTACTGCATGGATTGGTTGCAATAACGTAAAGGAATGATCATAAACTGGTTTGATTACTCATTTACTGCCTACTTTATTGTATACCAAAAAGCGCAACTAAACTCTTACTGCTGAAGTATTTTTTGCTGGGGCCTTCTTTCATACCAACAATGTTATACTCAAGATTATTTATTACTTCTAAGCAATATTTTTATTAAAATCAGCAATTATTTCAGCGCTATGTAGAAGCTGCTCTAAATCGGGGCATCGCTCACAAAAATCAGCGCTGATTCGGTTGTTTTGAGAGCAGTTGGTACTGCCTCTCTCCCTTACAATCCTGCTGAAATAGTGCTCCAGTTTTTGCTGGGTGGTCTCTTGTCCGATATTCGGTATCAAATTTGTCGCGCCTTGTTATTTTTTATGGGATTGTTTCCGCTATTGCTAATGCGCCTTACCCTGATTATGTGCAGTATGCTGAAGTGGTTCTCAGAGTTGGGGTTCTCTTCTCAGCTTGTTCGCGACCAAATCTCACATCCATAGAGGAGTATGATGTTACTCATCTCCATGATTATCATTCTTCTTTCTAGAAAGAGGACTTACAAAGTTTGTCATTAGCCTTCTCCATAGTGTGGTTACCATAGCAGCCTTTTTCGTTGTGTACTGTATCTGTTTGGAGTACGTTAGTTTGAAGTCCAGGCTTAGTCTGATTTACGGTGTTGTTGGAATTGCCGACATGGACCCTATGCATTTCTATTTCTAGAGACAGATGCTGTTTTAGTAGCAGTTCGGTCTTTTGCATGGCTAATTATCTAATTATCATGGCTTTGGTACTGTTTGCGTGGAGCCTCTTCGTTCCTGACATGTATCCCTGGTCGGTTGTTGGATGTTCGGTATCAAAACGCATTGTTGTTTGACCTCGAATACTTTTTCCCTCTCTTTTGCGGCTTCCCAGATACTTTCGGCAGGCTGAAGTCATGCTCAGAGCTATCATACTCTGTATTGATAGGCGATTGATCGCTCTAGTTCGTCTCTGTAGGGAACAGATCTCACATCCATAGAGGAGTATGATGTTACTCATCTCCATGAGAATCCTTTTTGTTCTTGGGAAAGGACTAACAATGTTTACCGTTATCCAGTCGTGTCGTTATCTTACCAGCATTTTCTGTTGCTCTATCTGCTTGGAGTACCTTAGTTTGGAGTTCACCCTTAGTCTGATTGACCGTCTTATTGGTATTACCGACATGGTACATGGGTATTCCAATTTGTAGAGGCAGATACTGTCTTCTTAGTTGTAGCAGTTTGGTCTTTGGCTAAGTGTAAACCATAAGTCATGGGAGCCACCGTGGTGCAATGGTTAGCATGCCCGCCTTGCATACACAAAGTCGTGGGTTCGATTTCTGCTTCGACCGAACACCAAAAAGTTTTTCAGCGGTGGATTATCCCACCTCTGTAATGTTGGTGACATTTCTGAGGGTTTCACAGCTTCTCTAAGTGGTTTCACTGCAATGTGGAACGCCGTTCGGACTCGGCTATTAGAAGGAGGTCCCTTGTCATTGATCTTAACATGGAATCGGGCAGCACTCAATGATAAGAGAAAAGTTCACCAATGTGGTATCACAGTGGACTGAATAGTCTAACTGAGCCTGATACATCGGGCTTCCACCTAACCTAACCTAATGGCTTGTCTAGCTAGTCTTTCAAACGTTTGCTTTGGTACAGTTTATGCACAGCCGCTTCGTTTCTGCCATTTATCCCTACTTTCTGTTGTATGTACGGTATCAAGTTTTTTTGAGCCTTGTTGTTTGGCCTTGAATAGTTTTTCCCGCCCTATTGCCTGGAGGTCCATTTGAATAGTTCCTGTTATTGCTAATGCGCCCTTCTCAGATACTATTAGGCAGGCTGAAATAATTCACGGAACTGCCATTCTCTGTATTGAAAGCAGCTTATCCACTCTAGTTCATCTCTGTTGACGCTCAGATCTCATATCTATAGAGGGGTATAATGTTACTCATCTCCTTGAGTATCCTTTTTTTGCTTGGAAGAGGACCTCCAATACCTACCATTATCTTTCTCATGGGATGACGTTATCGTAACAGCATTTTCCGTTGCTACTTAGAGTATGGTAATTTTTTAGTCCATCCTTAGTCCCAAGTATTTGATTTACTGCATTATAAGGATGTCGTCTATGTGCATCCTTATTTCGCACCATGGCTTCTTTCCCGCATTAATTGTAGGTCGGTTATAAGTCGGTGCGTATATAGGCTCTTTGTCTTCCTCCTTCATAGTTCCTGTCATTTATCACTGGTTTCTTTGTATGTCGGTTATAAGTCGGTGCGTCCATAGGCTCTTTGTCTTCTTCCTTCATAGTTCCTGCCATTTATCACTGGTTTCTTTTTGGAGGTTCGCTATCTTGTTGTTTAGTCTCGAATACGTATTTGCAATAAATCGCTTGGAGTTCTATTGGAATCGTTCTCGCATTTGCTTCTCAGAGCTCCTATTCTCTGTATTGAAAGCAGCTTGTTTGCTCTAGTTCATCTCTGTAGGGTCGACCCCAAGATGTTTCTCATACCCATGAGCATCCTCCTTCTGGTTGAAAGAGGTTTGCCATTGGCATGCTCAGTCATGTCATTGTCATAGCAGCTTTATCCGCGGCGCACTCTTTCTACTTGGGGTACGTTGAGTCTATCCTTAGTCCTAAGTATTTGATTGACTGTCTTATTGGGATTACCAGTAGGGTCGACCCCAAGATGTTTCTCATACCCATGAGCATCCTCCTTCTGCTTGAAAGAGGTTTGCCATAGGCATGCTCAGTCATGTCATTGTCATAGCAGCTTTATCCGCGGCACACTCTTTCTACTTGGGGTACGTTATTACGTTGAGTCCATCCTTAGCCCTAAGTATTTGATTTACTGTCATATTGGGATTACCAGCATGGTCTATAGGCAAAGATTTTCACCGGAGATTTGTCCTCTCACAGTAATGCTCGTGACCTCTCTGAAAGTTTCAAACTTTCTCTAAGTGATTTCACCGTAATATAGAATGTCCTTCAGACTCGGCTATAAAAAGGAGTTTCCTTGTCTCAATATCCTGAATAGTCTAAGTGAGAGCGAAACATCAGGCTTCCTCTAATTGTAAAATTTCGGTAATTTGCATGGCGAATTGCGTATCTAACAGGTCATTCGCGCGTATCATGGATTGGCGCATTTTTCGTTGAGCCTCTACAGTATTCCTCGTTTTTTTTCGCAGCGGCTATATCATCAGCTTAACCAACGGGGAATGTGTCGTCTGGTATGGGCATCTTCAGTAGTTTGCATTCCAGACATCAATATATGAAGACCTTGAGGATAAGAAGGAACGTTTTTATGAAATTTACACTTAACTTAACAGTGGAACTTAGCCATTTGAAGCGTTCTCCTTTAGGGAATATGTGTCATAAAATCCATCTAAAAATCTATATACTAGCATGTAATCCATAACGCAAGATTTTCCCGATGGGTATTTAAATATTGGCCCGGCTAAATTTAATCCGTTTTGACAATTTTGGATCAAAAGTAAAGGGTGATACGGTCAAAATTTGGTCAAGGGAAAACGCGTGTAAATCGGTGAAATCGTTTATTTAAAAAATCAAATTCAATTTCTTTTTCAAGTTCAATTAGTATAAAATTCAGGAAAAATATTCAGTTAGGCTTTCGCTTTTCCAAATCCGATTTGCCGGGCCTCACGCTTGACACCTGCCATCAGATTTTGTACAGCCACTTTGTCCACCTTCTTTGCCGCAGAAAGCCAGTTTGCCTTGAACTGTTGCTCGTCCTTAGCAGTTTTTTTTGGTGTTCTTTAGGTTTCGCTTGACAATAGCCGAGTATTTCTCAATTGGGCGGAGCTCTGGCATGTTGGGAGGGTTCTTGTCCTTGGGAACCACCTGCACGTTGTTGGCGGCGTACCACTCCATGGCCTTTTTACCGTAATGGCAAGATGCCAAATCCAGCCAAAACAGTACGGAACAACCGTGTTTCTTCAGGAAAGGCAGCAGACATTTATTCAAACACTCTTTCACGTAAATTTCTTGGTTGACAGTCCCGGAAGCTATGAAAATGCTGCTTTTCAAGCCACAGGTACAGATGGCTTGCCAAACCAGATATTTCTTTGCGAACTTTGACAGTTTTATGTGCTTGAAAATATCTGCAACCTTTCCCCTTCCTTTTGCCTTATAAAACTCCTGTCCCGGAAGCTGCTTGTAGTCGGCTTTGACGTAGGTTTCGTCGTCCATTACCACGCAGTCAAACTTCATCAGCATCGCCGTGTACAGCCTCCGGGATCGCGCTTTGGCCGTCGTATTTTGTTTATCATCGCGATTTGGAGTCACTACCTTCTTGTAAGTCGATAGTGCGGCTCGTTTTTTGGCTCGATGTACGGTTGTAGGCGATACACCCAGCTTATTTGCGGCATCTCGGAGAGAGAGGTTAGGGTTTCGCTTGAAACTACCGGCAACTCCCTGTGTCGTCTCAGCGGCTTCCGGTTTTCGATTTCCCCCCGATCCAGACTTCCTGGCTGTCGACAAACACTGTTCCCCAAACACTTTAATTACATTTGTAACGGTTGATTTGGCAACTTTTAGCGATTTTGCCAGCTTTGCGTGCGAGTAGCTCGGATTTTCGCGATGCGCGAGCAAAATTTTGATACGCTGCTCTTCTTGCTTGGACGGCATTTTGACAACTGAAGAGTGAATTCCAAAATCAAAATAGGAGCAACATTCTACACACACACCTTCAAAATGAGGGGTGTTCAGGTTTTTTAAATGCAAAATTGAAAGAAATACGTCAAGTTTATATTGACCAAATTTTGACCGTATCACCCTTTATCTGACAATACTATCTTCAGTGCTTCTACTACTATATTGTGCTAATTTCGTAAATTTTCATCTATTCTATCATTCCCTGCATCATAACCCTATTTTGACAGATGTATCCCTTTGGAATAATAAATTGTATAATAGCACAGCAGCAGCAGCCGTAGCAATATGTTGAATTTCAGTTCTCTTTTTGATACAGAACAATTCATGAACAATTTTATTTTATTCTTAAGTTAATGTTGTTGCATTTTCTTTTTGATTCTTCAACTGACATACTTGCCACCCCCAAACGATTCGACAACATTTACAACTCGATTGTTTGTAAAGTTTGTAGAATAAGAACTCAACTCAACTCCATCACAAATGCCAACATTAACCAGCAAAACATGGGAAACATCAGTTGTGGTCCCTGCTGGTGCTGGCGATTCGGGATACTTAAATAGGAAGAAATGTGGTATTTGCTGCAATATTTCTTGTAATGTCAGCGCATGTGGATGAAAAAAATTTCAGAATTTCAAAGGGAACTGGGAGGTATGATGGCATCTTTGGCAGCTGCTAAGAATCCGTTTGAGGTATATGTCAAAGCTGCAGCATTAATATTTTACAATACCCCGTGTAGCTATTTTGCTGTTTCATTTCATTGAAGTCATCAGAAAATGTTCACATTAATTCAACAAAAATAATATGACCATGATAAAATTGCAATATGTTTTTGCCATTGATGGCACTTGATGGGCTTATATTGACCACAAGCCAATGTGGCATTTAAATTAAATTTATTCCTAAATTTTTATCTTTGAGATTTTTTTATAGATAAATCCCCCTCTACCCATAGAAGATTTGCATTTATTTGGAGAATTTTGCTGCATTAATTATATGAATTATAAATCCCTAATGTATGGGTCATTAAAAAATGATTTCTGGTAAAGGGAAAATATTTTGTTTAGGGATGTGCTCGATTTAAGACAATGCGTCAAGAAGTGTATGAAATTATAGCCTACAGTAAGGGATGAAATTTCAAAACCTTATAGAAGTAATTCATGCCAAATCTTAGGCTCTACCAAAGTGATTGCATGAATGACATCAAATAATTTCATTATTAACGCTTTAAGGTGGTACGTTGAAGTTTATTTCTTTCTGAATTGGGTGCATAAAAACATATTTTAGTCTTCATTTATTCTTGGCTCTGTAATGATTTTAAGATGTTTTTTGAGAGTAATTAATGCTTTGCTCACTTTTCGCGATGAAGAGGACTTCGGAATTGTTGTTGACTACACAATGGTGAGCGGTGTCCTTTGATTTTGAAGTTCTTTATTTGAAGGTTATTTTAACTCTTCACCGTGCACAGGAAGAAATATCACCAACAGATTTTTAATTAACATATTAAGAGAATTGAAAAAAAAACCTTCTAATAATTAATTTAATCAAGAGTAGTAATAAGGGATTCCATACTAGGTTATGTAAGGTTAGGTGTAGTGGCACTATTCGGTGCATTTCGATACCACAGATAGTGAATTTCTCTCTTATCATGGAGTACTTCCCGATTCTATATTCAGCTCAATGATAAGGGACCTCATTTTTACTGCCGAGTCTGTATAACACTCCAAATTACGTGTGAAACCACTTAGCAAAGTTTTGAAATATTTATAAATAACCCCACAACGTAACTTTCAGGGGATGAACCACCACACATAGATACCTGCAGACTTACAAGTTGACACCTGCCACACACAGAACTTTGAGTCTTCAGAGCCAAATGTGCCTACCCTGATAGTTTCAAGCTTACATCGCCCACACAGAGACCTGTGGACCTCCAGTTCCTACAGAGAGAATTTCAGACATAGAGTTCTCACACAGAGACCCTTAAGCCAAAACTGAAAGATTTTAGCCTAAAAATTCCACATTGAGCCATCCGAGCCTACAGTCTACAATTCCCACATAGAGACCTCTGAGTACTCAGAGCCTAATGTTCCTATCCTGATATTTGATTTGTATTTGAAGCTTACATCTCCCACACCGAGGTCTTTGGGTCTACAGTTCCCACAGAGCGAACTTAGAGTACCTAAATAAAGATCACTTAGAGAAACTTTGAGGTATTCTGAAATGTGTCAAGAGATATGTTTGTTTTGAATTTATTTCGGCATAAGTCGGCTATCAATGTAAAGCCTTTTTTCGGAGGGTTCAAGTGTGGTTTATTGTTGGGTTTAATGAACTGCCTGAATTTATTCTGATAATTGGTTGATAGTTTTGCTGCAAGTAGAGGATGCTGATGAGGAATGTGGTAATTCCGAAACGTGCGTCCATCCAACCATCTTGCAGTCTATAGGGCTTTGCCCAAATAAATTTGACAAACATTCTTTTCCTCTGTTGGTTAAGCTACACTTGTAGTTTAGTCAATGTATGGTTTTAAACTGAAATAAAAAAACAACAATGCCAAAACATTATTTCTATAAAAAATTTTGTCAAAATTTTGTTTTTGTAGAAAATTTTGTTAAAATTTTATTTCTGTAGAAAAAATTGTCAAAATTTTATTTCTATATAAATTTTTGTTAACAATTTATTTCTCTAGAAAATTTTGTCAAAATTTTATTTCTATAGAAAATTTTGTTAAAATTTTATTTCTATAAAAATTTTTGTCAAAATTTTATTTCTATAGAAAATTTTGTCAAAATTTTATTTCTATAGAAAATTTTATCAAAATTTTATCACTATAGAAAATTTTGTCAAAATTTTATTTCTACAGAAAATTTTGTCAAAATTTTATTTCTATAGAAAATTTTGTTAAAATTTTATTTCTAAAGAAAATTTTGTCAAAATTTTATTTCTATAGAAAATGTTGTCAAAATTGTATTTCTATAGAACATTTTGTCAACATTTTATTTCTATAGAAAATTTTGTCAAAATTTTGTTTTACAGAAAATTTTGTCAACGATTTTTTTAAAGAAAATTTTTGTCAAAATTTTATTTCTATAGGAAATTTTGTCAAAATTTTATTTCCAAAGAACATTTTTTCAAAATTTTACTTCTATATAAAATTTTGTCAAAATTTTGTTTCTGTAGAAAATTTTGTTAAAATTTTATTTCTCTAGAAAATTCTGTTAAAATTTTATTACTCTAGAAAATTTTGTCAAAATTTTATTTCTATTAAAAATTTTGTCAAAATTTTAATTCTCAATTATTTTTTTTTTAGAAAATTATATCAAAATTTTACTTCTATAGAACATTTTTTGAAAATTTTATTTCTAGAGAAAATTTTGTTTTTATAGAAAATTTTGTCAATTTTTATTTCTATAGAACATTTTTTCAAAATTTTATTTCTATAGAAAATTTTGTCAAAATTTTGTTTTTATAGAATATTTTGTCAACATTTTATTTCTGTATAAAATTTTGTTAAAAATTTATTTCTCTAGAAAATTTTGTTAAAATTTTATTTCTCTAGAAAATTTTGCCAAAATTTTATATCTATAGAAAATTTTGTCAAAATTTTATTTCTGTAGAAGATTTTGTCAAAATTTTTTTTTATAGAAAATTTTGTCAAAATTTTTTTTTATAGAAAATTTTGTCAAAATTTTATTTCTGTAGAAAATTTTGTTAAAAATTTATTTCTCTAGAAAATTTTGTTAAAATTTTATTTCTCTAGAAAATTTTGCCAAAATTTTATATCTATAGAAAATTTTGTCAAAATTTTATTTCTGTAGAAGATTTTGTCAAAATTTTGTTTTTATAGAAAATTTTGTCAAAATTTTATTTCTGTAGAAAATTTTGTTAAAATTTTATTTCTCTAGAAAATTTTGTCAAAATTTTATTTCTATAGAAAAATTTGTCAAAATTTTATTTCTATAGAACATTTTTTCAAAATTTAATTTCTATAGAAAATTTTTTCAACATTTTATTTCTGTATAAAATTTTGTTAAAATTTTATTTCTCTAGAAAATTTTGTCAAAATTTTATTTCTCTATAGAAAATTTTTCAAAATTTTATTTCTATAGAAAAAATTTCAAAATTTTAATTCTATAGAAAATTTTGTCAAAATTTTGTGTTTATAGAAAATTTTGTCAAAATTTTACTCCTCTAGACAATTTTGTTAAAATTTTATTTCTTTAGACGATTTTGTTAAAATTTTATTCCTCTCGAAAATTCTATTTCTGTAGAAAATTTTGTTAAAATTTTATTTCTCTAGAAAATTTTCTTAAAATTTTATTTCTCTAGACAATTTTTTCAAAATTTTATTTCTCTAGAAAATTTTGTCAAAATTTTATTTCTATAGAAAATTTTGTCAAAATTTTAATTCTTTAGAAAAGTTTATCAAAATTTTATTTCTATAGAAAATTTTATCAAAATTTTATTTCTATAGAACATTTTTTGAAAATTTTATTTCTATAGAAAATTTTGTCAAAATTTTATTTCTCTAGAAAATTTTGTCAAAATTATATTTCTCTAGAAAATTTTGTCAAAATTTTATTTCTATAGAAAATTTTGTCAAAATTTTATTTCTATACAAAGTTTTGTCAAAATTTTATGTCTATAGAAAATTTTGTCAAAATTGTAATTCTATAGAAAAGTTTGTCAATTATTTTTTTTAGAAAATTTTATCAAAATTTTATTTCAATAGAAATTTTTTCAAAATTTTATTTCTATAGAACATTTTTTCAAAATTTTACTTCTATAGAAAATTTTGTCAAAATTTTGTTTCTGTAGAAAATTTTGTTAAAATTTTATTTCTCTAGAAAATTCTGTTAAAATTTTATTTCTCTAGAAAATTTTGTCAAAATTTTATTTCTATTAAAAATTTTGTCAAAATTTTAATTCTCAATTATTTTTTTATTTAGAAAATTTTATCAAAATTTTATTTCTATAGAACATTTTTTGAAAATTTTATTTCTATAGAAAATTTTGTTTTTATAGAAAATTTTGTCAATTTTTATTTCTATAGAACATTTTTTCAAAATTTTATTTCCATAGAAAATTTTGTCAAAATTTTGTTTTTATAGAAAATTTTGTCAACATTTTATTTCTGTATAAAATTTTGTTAAAAATTTATTTCTCTAGAAAATTTTGTTAAAATTTTATTTCTCTAGAAAATTTTGGCAAAATTTTATATCTATAGAAAATTTTGTCAAAATTTTATTCCTCTAGAAAATTCTATTTCTGTAGAAAATTTTATTTCTCTAGAAAATTTTCTTAAAATTTTATTTCTCTAGACAATTTTTTCAAAATTTTATTTCTCTAGAAAATTTTGTCAAAATTTTATTTCTATAGAAAATTTTGTCAAAATTTTAATTCTTTAGAAAAGTTTATCAAAATTTTATTTCTATAGAAAATTTTATCAAAATTTTATTTCTCTAGAAAATTTTGTCAAAATTTTATTTCTCTAGAAAATTTTGTCAAAATTATATTTCTCTAGAAAATTGTGTCAAAATTTTATTTCTATATAAAATTTTGTCAAAATTTTATTTCTATACAAAGTTTTGTCAAAATTTTATTTCTATAGAAAATTTTGTCAAAATTGTAATTCTATAGAAAAGTTTGTCAATTATTTTTTTTAGAAAATTCTATCAAAATTTTATTTCAATAGAAATTTTTTCAAAATTTTATTTCTATAGAACATTTTTTCAAAATTTTAATTCTATAGAAAATTTTGTCAAGATTTTATTTCTCTAGAAAATTTTGTTAAAATCTTATTTCTGTAGAAAATTTTGTTAAAATTTTATTTCTGTAGAAAGTTTTGTTAAAATTTTATTTCTATAGAAATTTTTGTCAAAATTTTATTTCTATAGAAAATTTTTTCAAAATTGTATTTCTCTATATAATTTTTGTCAAAATTTTATTTCTATAAAAAATTTTGTCAAAATTTTATTTCTATAAAAAATTTTGTCAAAATTTTATTTCTATAGAAAATTTTGTCCAAATTTTTTGCTATAGACAATTTTGTCAAAATTTTATTTCTATAGAAAATTTTGTGAAAATTTTATTTCTATAGAAAATTCTGTTCTATCAAGTACCTCCTAATTGGAAAAGACTATATTACAAAATATACCAAAACATCAAGAATTCTACTAATTTACCAAAGAGTAAAAAATCTACCATTTTTTGTAGAATTCTAGCTACTGTGGGAACCGTGGTCCTTAACCCGGTGGTGTTTTCTTGATTCAGGTTATAACGCATCTTAACCAAACGCCGTCAATGGTCTAGTACATAACTGGACATAATTACTTTTTGGTATGTTCAACATAGAAATTGCTCCCCAAAATACTCAATATATAGCGCATCTCTGAAAAATGGTTCACTCCATCGACATTTCATCAAATATTGCAAACAACCAGAATTCTGATGTCCTTGTAAATGTTGTCTACATATCCACCAACATTTACGCAATGTGAAATCTTCCTTTTGAAAAATGTTCATCTTTATTGACATACAAGGACGAATGGAATATTGATGTCATTGACTTTTGATCCTACGTTGCCAAATGATAAATTTACAGATCGAGAAATCTTGTTTCACAAATGTTTCCCCTTAGTCAGTAGAATGTCGAGAAATCTTGTTTCACAAATGTTTCCCCTTAGTCAGTAGTATTGAGCTCGCAATGCAGAGAGAAAGTGCATTACATCTGGACGCAAGTCCTCGCGAAATGTATTTGAATGTTTGCAGGATGAACACGGAATGGATAATATCCAACCCATCATGCAGAAGGTAAGCTATGGGCACAGTCGAGCACATATATTTCCATATCCGCCATGTGCCACAACAACCATTTCAACTCAGCGAATGCTGTCAGATTCGGAACAACTTTCAAAAAACAAAACCCTCCAACCACAACCTTGTTGTCAGTCATATTCAAGTGCCACCATTTCATTTCAAATTGTGACTTTCGACTGTCAAATGAGAGTAAGTGTCAAACCTAGTCGAAGCAAATGGTAAGCAGTCAGTTATCAGTCATCCATGCTGCCTTTTACTCAACATCATTATACCTAAATGAAGTGCTACTCTACAGCGAGCTTATACCGCCTGCAGACTACCATAAAACGCCATTAATGCAAGAGCATTGAAATTGTCATCGGTAGGGATAGCAATTGAGTATACAAATTTGGCTTTGGCAAGAAAATGCGGAGGAAATTTCGTATGTATCCTCCAACATGGCTTGCGCGCAAAGTTCTATTAAAGCTTTTCCAAAATAAACAAATTTTCTATAGAAATAAAATTTTGACAAAATTTTCTATAGATTAAAATTTTGGCCAAATTTTCGATACGAATACAATTTTTACACGATTTTTTATAGAAATAACATTTTGACCAAAATTTCTATAAAACTAAAATTTTGACAAAAATTTCCACAGAAATAAAATTTTGACAAATTTTTCTACAGAAATAAAATGTTGACAAAATTTTCCATAGTAATAAAATTTTGACAAAATTTTCTATAAAAATAAAATTTTGACAAAATTTTCTATAGAAATAAACTTTTAACCAAATTTTCTATAGAAATAAAATGTTGACAAAATTTTCTATGGAAATAAAATTTTGACAGAATTTTCTATAGAAATAAAATTTTTTCTATAAAAATAAAATTTTGACAAAATTTCCTTAAAAAAAAAATCTATATAAATAAAATGTTGACAAAATTTTCTACAGAAATAAAATTTTGAAACATTTTTCTATAGAAATAAAATTTTGAAAAAATTTTCTATAGAAATAAATTTTTTTCTCTAAAAATAAAATTTTGACAAAATTTTCTTTAGAAATACAATTTAAAAAAAAATCTATATAAATAAAATGTTGACAAAATTTTCTACAGAAATAAAATTTTGACAAAATTTTCTATAGAAATAAAATGTTGAAAAAAATTTTCTACAGAAATAAAATTTTGACAATATTTTCTATAGAAATAAAATTTTGAAAAAAAAACTTTCTATAGAAATAACATTTTTTTTATTCATTATATAGAGAGAGAGAGCTTCATTGTATAGAAGTTCACCGCAGTACTTGGATTATGGTAACAGTTACCGATGTCAAGGAATAGATGAAAAATATCTAGCGATATATTTCAGGATTTCGCCAAGACCAAGAATATATAGTGAATCCTCTCAAAAATGGACATTCAAGGACATCTAAATGTTGTCCACTTTTGGGAACTACAATTAAATTACAATTTAAGAGGGATTTAAATGCAATTAAACTCTTTCGGAGACATTTTGTTTTTTTTTCCTGCCGACAAGTAATTATTTTATGCTTCGCAAAATCCCAAACATAATCCCTACACTTCTCTTCTGACATCCCTAATACTCATTCGCTGCATTATCGTCTACATATTCAACCATGGTTGTTGCCTCATCTTTTCTACCTTTCATCCATCCATTAATTCACGACCTTATTCGTTTTAATCTGAGCGAATGCAGGTCCTGCCATTTTTTTTTTGCAAAATTTTGCAAAATAATAGCTGGTTACAACAAAAAAAGGATGAGCCTGAAAATCGCGAGACTCTAAGTAGGCGAAGTCATTTGCTTATTTGCTTCACAGAAAAATCCAAAATGAACAGAACAAAAATTGTCACAATCTTGTCTAGCGGAAAGAGGAAGCAGCATCATTATTTGCTTACGTGTGGAAGTGTAACCAGTAACTTGGCCAGGATATGTGATCCTTAGACTATAGGATGAACTCGACACTCAGGAACAATTGTGAGCCCAAAGTTTATTTGTATAGAAAATTTTGCCAAGATTTTATTTCTATTGAAAATCTTGCGAAAACTTCATTTTTATAGAAAATTTTGTCTACATTTTCTTTCTATAGAAAAATTTGTCTACAATTTCTTCCTATAGAAAATTTGGTCAAAATTTTATTGCTATAGAAAATTTTGTAAAAATTTTATTTTATAGAAAATTCTGTCAAAATTTTATTTCTATAGAAAATTCTGTCAAAATTTTATTTCTATAGAACAATTTATCAAATTTTTTTTCCTATAGAAAATTTTCTTAAAATTTTATTTGTTTAGAAAATGTGGGCAAAATTTAATTTGTTTAGAAAATTTTGGCAAAATTTAATTTGTATAGGAAATTTTGTTAAAATTTTAGTTGTATAGAAAATGTTGTCAAAACTTTATTTCTATAGATAATGTTCACAAAATTTTATTTGTTAGGAAATTTTGTCAACATGTTATTTCTATAGAAAATTCTGGCAACATTTTATTTCTGTAGAAAGTTTTATCAACATTTTATTTCTATAGGAAATTTTATCCAAACTTTACTACTATAGAAAATTTTCACAAAATTTTATTTCTATAGAAAATTTAGTCAACATTTTATTTCTTAAAAAAATTTGGTCAAAATTTTATTTCTATAGAAAATTTTGTCAAAAATTTATTTGTATCGAAAATTTGGTCAAAAACTTTTTTCTATAGAAAATTTTCCCAAAAACTTTATTTGTTTAGAAAATCTTGTTAACATTTTATTTCTATAAAAAATTCTCTCAAAATTTTATTTCTATAGAAGAATTTATCAAATTTTTTTTCCTATAGAAAATTTTCTCAACATTTTGTTTGTTTAAAAAATTTTGTCACAATTTTATTTCTATAGAAAATTTTCCCAAAATTTTATTTTTATAGAAAATTTTATCAAAATTTTATTTCTATAGGAAATTTTATCCAAACTTTACTACTATAGAAAATTTTCCCAAAATTTTATTTCTATAGAAAATTTTGTCAAAAATTTATTTCTATTGAAAATTTGGTAAAATTTTTTTTCTATAGAAAGTTTTGTCAAAATTTTATTTCTATCGAAAATTTGGTCAAAAACTTTTTTCTATAGAAAATTTTCCCAAAATTTTATTTGTTTACAACATTTTTTCAACATTTTCTTTCTATATAAAATTTTGTCAAAATTTTATTTCTTTAGGAAATTTTATCCAAACGTTACTACTATAGAAAATTTTCCAAAAATTTTATTTCTATAGAAAAGTTTGTCAACATTTTTATAGAAAATTCCGTCAAAATTTTATCTCTGTAGAAAATTTTTTCAAAATTTTATTTCTATAGGAAATTTTATCCAAACTTTAGTACTATAGAAAATTTTCCCAAAATTTTATTTCTATAGAAAATTATGTCAAAAATTTATTTCTATCGAAAATTTGGTAAACAATTTTTTCTATAGAAAATTTTGTCAAAAATTTATTTGTATAGAAAATTTTGTCAAAAATGTATTTCTATCGAAAATTTTCCCAAAATTTTATTTGTTTAGAAAATTCTGTCAAAATGTTATTTCTATAGAAGAATTTATCAAATTTTTTTCCTATAGAAAATATTCTCAACATTTTATTTGTTTAGAAAAATTTGTCAAGATTTTATTTCAATAGAAAATTTTGTCGGCTATCAATGTAAAACCTTTTTTCGGAGGGTTCAAGTGTGGTTTTTGTTGGGTTTAATAAACTGCCTGAATTTATTCTGATAATTGGTTGATAGTTTTGCTGCAAGTAGAGGATGCTGATGAGGAATGTGGTAATTCCGAAACGTGCGTCCATCCAACCATCTTGCAGTCTATAGGGCTTTGCCCAAATAAATTTGACAAACATTCTTTTCCTCTGTTGGTTAAGCTACTCTTGTAGTTTAGTCAATGTATGGTTTTAAGCTGAAATAAAAAAACAACAACAATGAAACTTTATTTCTATAGAAAATTTTGTGAAAATTTTATTTCATTAGGAAATTTTATCAAACTTTTATTTCTATAGGAAATTTTCCCAAAATTTTATTGCTATAGAAAATTTAGTTAAAATTTTATTTTTCCAAAAATTTATTTCTATCAAAAATTTGGTCAAAAATTTTTTCTATAGAAAATTTTGACAAAAATTTATTTCTATCGAAAATTTGGTCAAAAATTTTTTCTATAGAAAATTTTGTCAAAATTTTATTTCTATAGAAAATTTTGTCAACATTTTGTCAAAATTTTATTTCTATAGAAAACTTTAACAAAATTTTATTTCTATAAAAAATTTGACAAAATTTTATTTCTATACAATTTTTTTTTAAATTTTATTTGTATTGAAATTTTCTCAAAATTTTGTTTGTATAGAAAATTGTGTCAAAATTTTATTTCTATAGAAAAATTTTTCTTGAAGAAATTTGTTAAGTACTTCCATCCTGTGACAATCCCATGTAAAATTCATTGGAGATGATCAAAGTTTGCACTACTTGCGGATCACAAATTGGGGCTCTAAACTACTTTTTTCAAAGCAACTTTTTTGCTGGGATCTAATCTAACCGCTAGTAATGGTGTAGATCGTCGCAATAGCCAATGATCCCCCCAAGTTCGTATTCATCGACCCTGAGCTCAAAAATAAATGCCGAATATTATAGGAAAAATCTCTTAAATACTGTTGTGAAGCCATAGACATACAAACATTTTGGACCATAGACATTCCAACACAACTCAGCACCACGCACTTAGCACGCTTCAAACAAAACTTGGTCACGAAAATATATGGATCCGAATCACGGTTATCACAGTAGAATTAGGTTGAATTCTATCAAAAAATGGTAAAGTTATTACTGTTTAGTAGATTAGTAGAATTATTGAAGTTTTGGAAGATTTCGCAACATATTCCATTCCAACTAAGGGGACAAAATTTTCTATAAAAATTAAAATAAAAATTAACAATATATTCTATAAAAAATTAAAAAAAAATTAGCAAAATTTTCTATAGAAATAATATGTTTTCCAAATTTTATATAGTAATAATTTTTTTAAACAAATTTTCCATAGAAATACATTTTTTTATTCAAATTTTCCACACAGAAAAAAATTTCGGTAGTTAAACTAACGCTAAATTTAACTTATTTTTATCGGAAACAAATTATTTGCTAGTAGTTAAATTGGGAGCCACCGTGGTGCAATGGTTAGCATGCCCGCCTTGCATACACAAGGTCGTGGGTTCGATTCCTGCTTCGACCGAACACCAAAAGTTTTTCAGCGGTGGATTATCCTACCTCAGTAATGCTGGTGACATTTCTGAGGGTTTCAAAGCTTCTCTAAGTGGTTTCACTGCAATGTGGAACGCCGTTCGGACTCGGCTATAAAAAGGAGGTCCCTTGTCATTGAGCTTAACATGGAATCGGGCAGCACTCAGTGATAAGAGAGAACTTCACCAATGTGGTATCACAATGGACTGAATAGTCTAAGTGAGCCTGATACTTCGGGCTGCCACCTAACCTAAGGAAGTTTAAAGAAAGCGGTGTGCTTTGCGAGGATTAATCCGTATTTGACGAAGATTTACTTCACAGACGCGGGGATAGTCGAATGACGAAGACGCTTTTTGCTCGGGGAGACTTTTATCCGCCGACTTGGCAAAATCTCATTGTCTGAGATTAACTTCGTCGTAGCGGGGTCGATCTTGTGAGAAAGTTTAACGCCGATCGCAAAGGTTAGTCTATGTTTGAAGAAGATTTGTTTTACTGGTGCGGGGATAGTCGTGAGACGAAGATTAACTGAGTAGGGGACGTTAATTTTTTGCCTATCGATGTTTTATTGTGTAGACATGGTGCTATTCGTGTGACGAAAATTTACTTAGTAGCGGGGCAAAGATTTGTCTGATGTAACCATCATGTGATATGATACATCGGGCTGCCACCTAACCTAACCTAACCTAGTAGTTAAATTTTATTATTTTTTTCGAAATTTTCTACTGCTTAATGAAATTTTACTTTTTTTAAGTATGTCTCAAAAGTTTTATGAACTAAACGTGGGTATAAAGTTCAATGACCGACCGTACACATAAGTTCAATATGAACTAAAGCAAACGAAGATTTTCGTTCGATTCCCAAAAATAGTAAGAATGAACTACTGTATGGTTAAAATGGTGATGATTTGGCGCCAATGATTTTCTTCTTTATTTTTAGTTCATTTTTTCTTCTATGAGAGGATGTAATTTCGTGAACTACAAATTTTACAAATTTTCCTGGTGTTAACAACACTTTGTGGAAATCTCAAAATGTGGAGTAAAATTTAGTTCAATTTTCAAGCGAGGTAGTTCATTCTTCCTATAAAACAGTTCACTTTTTTTTCGGTGCATAGAAATAAAATTTGACAAAATTTTCCATAGAAATAAAATTTTTACAAAATTTTGTATAGAAATAAAATTTTTGAAAAAATTTTCTATAGAAATAAAATTTTGACAAAGTTTTCAATAGAAATAAAATTGTCAGATAATTTTTTATAGAAATAAAATTTTCAATAGATATAAAATTTTTCAGAAAATTTCAGAAATATTTTTTTTTTACCAATTTTGCTATAGAAATAAAATGTTGGCAAAATTTTCAATAAAATTAAATTTTGAAAAAAAAAATTTTACAAAAAAATGTTGACAACATTTTCAATAGAAATAAAATTTTGAAAAAAATTTCCATAGAAATAAAATTTTCTATAGAAATAAAATTTTAATAAAATTTACTATAGAAATAAAATTTTAATAAAATTTTCTATAGAAATGCAATATTGACAAATATTTCTTTAGAAATGAAATTTTGACAAAATTTTGTATAGAAGTAAAATTTTGACAAAGTTTTGTACAGAAATAAAATTTTAACCATATTTAGTATAGATATAAAATTTTGAAAAAAATTTGTATTGATTTTGTATTAGATTAGTAGAATTATTGATGTTTTGGAAGATTTCGCAACATATTTCATTCCAACTAAGAGGTACCCAGCAAAAACTCCTATTACCAGGTATGAGTACAAGTATGCCTGCGCCAAGTTGGTAACAACTTCTTCGTACATATATCAGTAGTAATACTTTTACACGGTCATGACATTGGAGGAAAGTACTTCCGTGCAAGCATACCAGCAGTCGAAAAATAAGTACTTCTTCGCAAGCATACCAGCTCTCAAAAAATAATATATTTACCATAAAGATACCCAAAAAGTGCGAACTCACCCCTGTTGTTTTGTAATCCAACACACTATACCACGCTCCACGACATGGATCTATTCAATGATGTTATTTTGTAGTATAAATTATGTACTATACAACTTTAGAAAACAAAGGTATATTTTATTGGCAATTTTTTTGTGAAATGTAATTTGGCATTACTTATCGTTATTATTAACGGTGCCCACTGTTGAGCCGAACCCGGACCTCAAGATATGATTTTGATTACCGGTATTAATAGAAAGAATCACTTTTTGCCTACACAGGTAAGTTATTATTTTTAAATCCCAGGTAATACTACAAGTAGTTACTTTTTGATTACCGGTATTACTGATAGAATCACTAGTGCTTACCCAGTTTTTGCTGGGTACTTTACAAATTATCCATAGAAAAAAATTTTGACAAAATTTTCTATAAAATTTTTAAAAACAATTTTAGCAAAATTTTCTATAAAAAAATAAAAAAAAAATATTAGCAAAATTTTCTATAGAAATAATATGTTTTCCAAATTTTATATAGAAATAAATTTTTTAAACTAAATTTTCCATAGAAATAAAATTTGACAAAATTTTCTATAGAAATAAAAGTTTGACAAATTTTTCTATAGAAATAAAAGTTTGACAAATTTTTCTATAAAAATAAATTTTTTTAAAAAATCTTCTATAGAAATAAAATTTTGACAAAGTTTTCCATAGAAATAAAGTTGTCAGATAATTTTTTATAGCAATAAAATTTTCAGAAAATTTTCTATAGAAATAAAATTTTCAGAAAATTTCAGAAATAATTTTTTGACCAATTTTTCTATAGAAATAAAATTTGGCAAAATGTTCTATCGATATAAAACTTTGGCAAAATTTTCTATAGAAGTAAAATGTTGACAAAATTTTCAATAAAACTAAATTTTGACAAAATTCTCTGTACAAAAAAAAATTGAAAAAATTGAAAATGTTTTTCAATAGAAATAAAATTTTGAAAAAATTTTCCATAGAAATAAAATTTTCTATAGAAATAAAATTTTGTTAAAATTTTCCATAGAAATAAAATTTTAATAAAATTTTCTATAGAAATAAAATTTTAATAAAATTTTCTATAGAAATAAAATTTTAATAAAATTTTCTATAGAAACGCAATATTGACAATTATTTCTTAGAAATGAAATTTTGACAAAATTTTGTCTAGAAGTAAAATTTTGACAAAGTTTTGTATAGAAAAAAAATTTTAACAATATTTAGTATAGAAATAAAATTTTGACAAAATTTTGTAGTGAAATAAAATTTTGACAAAATTTTTTATAGAAATAAAATTTTGACAAATATTTCTATAGAATTAAAATTGTGACAAAATTTTCAATAGAAATAAAATTTTGCCAAAATTTTCTATAGAAATAAAATTTTGCCAAAATTTTTAATAGAAATAAAATTTTGCCAAAATTTTCAATAGAAATAAAATTTTGCCAAAATGTTCTATAGAAATTAAATTTTATACAAAATTTTCAATAGAAATAGATTTTTGACAAAATTTTCTATAAAAATAAAATGTTCTATAAAGATAAATATTTGACAAAATTTTCTATAGAAATAAAATTGTGACAAAATAAGATTGTTTTGTCTCGAAGTGTTTTGATAAAATTTTCTAAAAATCTTGGTATATTATTTTTTAGCTCGATTGGCAACAGTTGTCCGAATCCGTTTGAAGGCCTTAATTTCTGCCAAAGGTAGCCAGTTTCAATAATTCTAAACTGATCATAAAATTTGATATTATTTTCGACATTGTTTGGCCTGTTTCCTTCAACCATATTTCCCATACCATATGGTATGGAAAAATATGATTGGTATCAGTAGAAAAAGTTAATTCCAATTACATCTATTGACAATACATCAAAAGACTTTTTGCCATTACCAATAATTAAACAAATTGATTTATTTATTAGATTACTTCAAAATGGAAATATAATTAAGCCGTTCGAACCCATTCCCTACTTACGAGTATTATCAAATCCTTTATATGATATCCTACATTCTGTATATGGTTTGTCTCACAGTGTAACGTCATTAACTGCTTGTACATCCTGTCGTGTTCGTGGCGTTTATTATGACGGCGTTGATGGTGGCGATGATGATTGCGGTGCATAATAAAGTGAAATGTCTCTGTTGTCCATGAGCGAAGGAGTTCTATGGGTGGTTCAGAGAATGAGTATATGAGCATACATTGCCCCATGCATATACTCTTCGAATATGCGTGCGTTTGTGTGAGTTGTTGTTGGGTGTTATGTTCTTTTGGTAGACATGTTGGCGTGGTCATGTTGTGATGGTTGCATCAACACGACCACGACACAACGATGACGATGATGGTAACGATAATGTCGTTTGCTGCTACTACCGCTACTCCAGCTGTTGTTGACGAGTTGACTACGGGTGACGTGGTATGAGGGGTACAAGGATGTGTTTGTCTTGTTTGCTAGTGTTAATGTTATTGCCATTGTGCAAGGACAATGCAAACGTGCAATACCGCCCACTGCCGCCAAAGTTGAAAAGCGTAGTCATGCACTCACTCACTCAGTCAGTCATTCATTCATTCACTTATTTTACTTAAAATTCTTTACGCTTTTCTTCTTACTAAAGTGCATAATGTGCTGCATTGTATTAACAACAAAAACAACAAGAGGTGCGCTCTCTCCTTTAAACTCTTACCATTTTTTTGTTTTGACTTCGCGTCCCATTTCTGATGTTCTTCTGGCAATAACATATGCCAGTGACTGACTGAAACAAAAGCAACAACAACCACTTACATCAACAACTTCAGCTGAAGCACGAACAAAAAAAGGAACTGGACGAATTCATGAAACCCAGAAGCCAAAGGAAAATTGGAAAGGGAAGTTGAAAGAATATAAAAAAAAAACAGAAAACTGAAAGCCTCATAAAATTAATGTCCCTTGCATACAGGACTAGAACGAATACAATTCCGTTGATGTGAATTCCACTTAAGCTGTAGAACAACACCATCGACACTACCATCATTGTAGGTCCCATCGCAACAAACGTAAGGTTTCTCTATCCATCCTCAATAGCCAACGGACTTGAAGTGAGCATCTACAACTTTGGCTGCAGAAGCGCATCAGGCTAAAATTATAACAAAATTTTCTATGAACTTGATGTGAGCAGCAGCTGATCATGGGATGTGGCACAGTGTTGTCGAGAACAAACAAAGGAACCCATAACTGGGATTCACATCTAACTCTAAAGAGTAGGAAGGGACCCAAGTTCTGCAGTTCAAAATATTTCTTGTTTTAATTTAACTAAGCTTAACTTAATTTAAAAGTAAATTTTATTTCTATAGAAAATTTATTTAAATTTTGTCAACATTTTATTTCCATAGAAAAATTTGCCAAAATTTTATTTTGTAGAAAATTTTGTCAAAATTTTATTTTGTAGCTAATTTTGTCAAAATTTTATTACTAAAGAAAATTTTGTCACAATTTTATTACTAAAGACAATTTTGTTAAAATTTTATTTCTATAAAAACAATTACTTTAATTTTGTCAAAATATTATTTCTATAGACAATTTTGTCAAAATTTTACTTCTATAGAAAACTTTCTCAAATTTTTATTTCTAATTTTTATACCCTTCACCACTACTGTGGTACAGGGTATAATAAGTTTGTGCATTTGTATGTAACGCCAAGAAGGAAAAGTCTGAGACCCATCGTTTAGTATACCGATCGTCTTAGAATTAAATTCTGAGTCGATTTAGCGATGTCCGTCTGTCTGTCTGTCTGTTGGTGTATTTTTGTGTGCAAAGTACAGCCCCCAGTTTTAGTCCGATTGTCCTAAAATTTGGTATAGGGTCCTGTTTCGGCTCAAAGACGATCCCTATTGATTTTGGAAAAAAACGGTTCAGATTTAGATATAGCTGCCATATATATTTTTCACCGATCTGGTCATAATTGGCGTGTATATCAACCGATCTTCCTCAAATTCCGTACATCCGAATATTTTATGAGTCTCGAAAAACTTGCAAAATAGCACCCAAATTGGTTCAGATTTAGATATAGCTCCAATATATAGCTTTCGCCCGATTTACACTCATATGACCACAGAGGCCAATTTTTTGCTCCGATTTAATTGAAATTTTGCACAGGGAGTAGACTTAGCATTGTAGCTATGCGTGCCAAATTTGGTTGAAATCGGTTCAGATTTGGATATATCTCCCATATATAGCTTTCGCCCGATTTACAGTCATTTGACCACAGAGGCCAATTTTTAACTCCGATTTAGTTGAAATTTTGCACAGGGAGTAGAATTAGCATTGTTGCTATGCGTGCCAAATTTGGTTCAGATTTAGATATAGCTCCCATATATATGTTTTTCTGATTTCGACAAAAATGGTCAAAATACCAACATTTTCCTTATAAAATCGCCACTGCTTAGTCGAAAAGTTGTAAAAATGACTCTAATTTTCCTAAACTTCTAATACATATATATCGGGCGATAAATCATAAATAAACTTTTGCGAAGTTTCCTTAAAATTGCTTCAGATTTAAATGTTTCCCATATTTATACCCTTCACCACTACTGTGGTACAGGGTATAATAAGTTTGTGCATTTGTATGTAACGCCAAGAAATAGTGGCCATAGACCCATCTTTTAGTATACCGATCGGCTTAGAATTAAATTCTGAGTCGATTTAGCGATGTCCGTCTGTCTGTCTGTCTGTCTGTCTGTCCGTATGTCTGTATATGTAATTTTGTGCACAAAGTACAGCTCGCAATTTAAGTCCGATCGTCCTCAAATTTGGCATAGGGCCGTTTCTTGGGACAGAGACAATCGCTATTGATTTTGGAAAAAATCGGTTCAGATTTTGATATAGCTGCAATATATATTTATCCCCGATGTGGTCATAGTTAGCGTCTTTATCAACCGATTTTCTTGAAATACCGTACATCGAAATATTTTGTGAATCTCGAAAATCTTGCAAAATATCAGCCAAATCGGTTCAGATTTAGATATAGCTCCCATATATATCTTTCGTCCGATTTAGACTCATATGACCACAGAGGCCAAAGTTTACTACCGATCTTCGTGAAATTTTGCACAGAGGGTAGAATTGACATTCTATAAATGCTTGGTAAATTTGATTGAAATCGGTTCAAATTTAGATATAGCTCCCATATATATCTTTCGTCCGATTTGAACTTATATGGCCACAAAATCCAGAGTTTTGCTGTGAAGTGCTTCAAATTTTGCACAAGGGGTACGTTTATTAGTATCGTTAAGTGTGTCAAATTTTGTTAAAATCGGTTCAGATTTAGATATAGCTCACATATATATCTTTCGCCCGACATGGACTTATATGGTCTCAAAAGCCAGAGTTTTGCCCTGACTTACTTCAAATTTTGCACAAGCGGTACTTTTAACGATACTATTGTATGTGCCAAATATGGTCAAAATCGATTCAGATTTAGATATAGCTCCCCTATATATCTTTCGTCAGATTGGAACTTATATGGCCTCAAAATCCAGGGTTTTGCCGTGATTTGCTTCAAATTTCGCACAAGGAGAACGTTTATTAGTATCGGTAATTGTGCCAAATTTGGTTGAAATCGGTTCAGATTTAGATATTGATCCCATATATATCTTCCGTCCGATCTGCACTCATATGACCAGGGGGGCCAAAGTTATACTCCCATTTACGTGAAATTTCGCATAGATAACAGAATTATTATTCTAACTATACATGTCAAATTTAGTAAAAATCGGTTCAGATATAGCTCCCATATATACGTACACCAGAGTTGGGAAAATATGGTAAACTCTTACACATTTTAGACCCATTTTTAATGGAAGTTTCCTCCAATTAACTGGATAGCGTTAGCCGATTTAAATTTTAATTCTAGTGATTTTGTAGAAGTAAAAAAATTGTCTCCTTTATATAGCTTCCAGCAAATGTGAAGTAGTTGAGATGGTAACACAAATTTTGGCCTACATAGGGTCAAAATTTTATTTCTATAGAAAATTTTCTCAAAATTTTATTTCTTAGAAAATTTTCTCACAATTTTATCCCTTAGAAAATTGTCTAAAAATTTTATTTCTATAGAAAATTTTGTCAACATTTTATTTCTAAAGAAAATTTTGTTAATATTTTATTTCTATAAAAAAAATAATTATTTAAATCTTTTCAAAATTTTATTTCTATAGAAATTTTTCTCAACATTTTATTGCTTAGAAAATTTACTCACAATTTTATCTCTTAGAAAATTTTCTAACAATTTTATTTCTATAGAAAATTTTGTCAAAGTTTTATTTCTATAGAAAATTTTGTCGAAATTTTATTTCTATAGAAAATTAATTTCAATTTTGTCAAAATTTTATTTCTATAGAAAATTTTGTCAAAATTTTATTTTCATAGACTTTTTTGCCAATATTTTATTTCTATAGAAAATTTTGTTAAAATTTTATTTCAATAAAAAAAATTATTTCAATTTTTTCAAAATTTAGTTTCTATAGAAAATTTTGTCAAAATTTTATTTCTATAGAAAATTTTGTCAAAATTTTATTTCTATAGAAAATTTTGTCAAAATTTTATTTTATAGAAAATTTTGTCAAAATTTTATTTCTATAGGAAATTTTGTTAAAATTTTATTTCTATAGAAAATTTTCTTAAAATTTTATTTCTATGAAAATTGTGTCAAAATTTTATTTCTAGAGGAAATTTGTGAAGTACTTCTTAGTTAGAGGGGAATATTTTGCAAAATCTACCAAAACATCAAGAACTCTACCAAACAGTAAAAAATCTACCATTTTTGGTAGAACTGTTTCAGTAAATTTCAATAAAAAAAATTATTTCAATTTTTTCAAAATTTAGTTTCTATAGAAAATTTTGTCAAAATTTTATTTCTATAGAAAATTTTGTCAAAATTTTATTTCTATAGAAAATTTTGTCAAAATTTTATTTTATAGAAAATTTTGTCAAAATTTTATTTCTATAGGAAATTTTGTTAAAATTTTATTTCTATAGAAAATTTTCTTAAAATTTTATTTCTATTAAAATTGTGTCAAAATTTTATTTCTAGAGGAAATTTGTGAAGTACTTCTTAGTTAGAGGGGAATATTTTGCAAAATCTACCAAAACATCAAGAACTCTACCAAACAGTAAAAAATCTACCATTTTTGGTAGAACTGTGGCAACCCACTGTCTCATTGTTAACAAACTTTTTTTCAAATTTTATTTCTATAGAAAATTTTGTTAAAATTTTGTTTCAATAAAAAAAAATTATTTCAATTTTTTAAAAATTTTATTTCTTTAGAAAATTTTCCCAAAATTTTATTTCTATAGAAAATTTTGTCAAAATTTTATTTTTATAGAAAATTTTCTTAAAATTTTATTTCTATAGAAAATTTTGTTAAGATTTTATTTCTATTGAAAATTGTGTCAAAATTTTATTTCTAGGGGAAATTTGTGAAGTACTTCTTAGTGGGAGAGGAATATTTTGCAACATCTACCAAAACATCAAGAACTCTACCAGTCTACCAAACAGTAAAAAATCTACCATTTTTGGTAGAAATCTACCATTTTGGTAGGACTGTGGCAACCGTGCCTATAACCCACTGTCTCATTGTTAACAAACTTTTTTTATAGTTGCCTTTCTTAGTATTGCATTGCGCAAACAGGATATTTAAAGGCAATTGTAAATGTATTGTAGGTGTTTTGCTTTCCATGGAATAATTTAGAGTGAGAGAGAGAGTATATTTCTTCGAATACTTCCAAAGGAACTCCAACAAATTATGATAAAATAATTTAAGCTTCAACAATAATTTTTAATGAGTTACAGCGAATATCAAAGCAATTCCGAATGCACCGGTGTATACTGGCAGCAATTTTTTTTTACCTGCACACACACGCACACTCAGTAATGGAGATTTTGTTGTCTGAAATAAACGAATATTGCACATGAAACGTGGAAATATGCACAACATAACCCTTGCCAATGTACTCATATGCATATTGTGCAATTATTACTATCATTTATTTTAAATTAAAAAAGTCCTCGCAATGTAAACATGTGTGAATAGTTTATGAAGGGATAAAGGGAAACATTTAGTGTGATAGAAACTAAAGGTGAACACTCAAAAACGAGTGAACTCCGTTTTCACTTGGTCCTTTACCAAATTTCGCAGTATGAAGGAAAAATTTTTAAAAATATAAAAATATCTCCAGAGCACGGTTACCACTAGAGCCCAACATAAAATTTTGTCAAAATTTTATTTCTATAGAAAATTTTGTCAACATTTTATTCCTATAGAAAATTTTGTCAAAATTGTATTTCTATAGAAAATTTCGTCAACATTTTATTCCTATTTTATTTTATTTTATTTTATTTTATTTTTATACAAAAATTTGGTCAAAATTTAATTTTTATAGATAATTTTTTCAAATTTTATTTCTATAAAACATTTGGCCAAAATTTTATTATTAAAGAAAATTTTGACAAAATTGTATTTCTATCAAAAAAATTTGTCACAATTTTATTTCTCTAGATAATTTTAGTCCTATAGAAAACTTTGTCAATAACATAAAAATGTTTGTATAGAATTTTTTTTATAAAATTTTATTTCTATAGAAAATTTTGTCAAAATTTTATTTTTATAGAACATTTAGTCAAAATTTAATTTTTCTATAGAAAATGTTGTCAAAATTTGATTAATATAGAAAATTGTGTCAAAATTGTATTTCTATAGACAATTTTATAATATGTTATTTATATAGAAAATTTTTTCAATATTTTATTTTAAAGAAATTTTTGTAAAAATTTTATTTTTATAAAAAATTTTACAAAATTTTATTTTGATAGAAAATTTTGTCTAAAAGTTATTTCTATAGAAAATATTGTCAAAATTTTATTTTTATAAAAAATTTTGTCTAAATTTTATTTTTATATAAAATTCGGTCAAAATTTAATTTTTATAGATAATTTTGTCAAATTTTATTTCTATAAAACATTTGGTCAAAATTTTATTTCCAAAGAAAATTTTGTCAAAATTGTATTTCTATAGAAAGTTTTGTCAAGATTTTATTTCTGTAGAAAATTTTATTTCTATAGAAAATTTTGTCAAAATTTTATTTCTATAGAAATTTTTGTCAAAAGTTTATTACTATAGAAAATTTTGTCAAAATTTTATTACTATAGAAAATTTTGTCAACATTTTATTTCTATAGAAAAACTGTTTTATTTCTATAGTCAAAATTTTATTTCTATAGAAAGTTTTGTCAACATTTTATATCTCTAGAAAATTTTGTCAAAATTTTATTACTATAGAAAATTTTGTCAAAATTTTCTTTCTGCAGAAAATTTTGTCAAAATTTCATTTCTATAGAAAATTTTGTCAACATTTTTGATCTATGGAAAATTTTGTCAAAATTTTATTTCTATAGAAAATTTTGTCAAAACTTTATTTCTATAGAAAATTTTGTCAAAATTTTATTTCTATATAAAATTTTGTCAAAATTTTATTACTATAGAAAAATTTGTCAAAATTTTATTTCTATAGAAAATTTTGTCAAAACTTTATTTCTATAGAAAATTTTGTCAAAATTTTATTTCTATATAAAATTTTGTCAAAATTTTATTACTATAGAAAAATTTGTCAAAATTTTATTTCTATAGAAAATTTTGTCAAAATTTTATTACTATAGAACATTTTGTCAAAATTTCATTTCTATATAAAATTTTGTCAAAATTTTATTTCTATAGAAAATTTTGTCAAAACTTTATTTCTATAAAAAATTTTGTCAAAATTTTATTTCTATAGAAAATTTTGTCAAAATTTTATTTCTATCGAAAATTTTGTCAAAATTGTATTACTATAGAAAATTTTGTCAAAATTTTATTTCTATGGAAAATTTTGTCAAAATTTTATTACTATAGAAAATTTTGTCAAAATTGTATTAATATAGAAAATTTTGTCAAAATTTCATTTCAATAGAAAATATTGTCAAAATTTTATTTCTATAGAAAATTTTGTCAACATTTTATTTCTATAGAAAATTTTCTCAAAATTGTTTTCTATTGAAAATTTTGTCAACATTTTATTTCTATAGAAAATTTTGTAAAAATTTTATTTCTATAGAAAATTTTGTAAAAATTTTATTTCTATAGAAAATTTTGTCAAAATTTCATTTCTATAGAAAATTTTGTCAAAATTTTATTTCTATAGAAAATTTTGTCAAAATTTCATTTCTATAGGAAACTTTGTCAAAATTTTATTACTATAGAAAATTTTGTCAAAATTTCATTACTATAGAAAATTTTGTCAAAATTTTATTGCCATAGAAAATTTTGTCAAAATTTTATTTTTAAAGCAAATTTTGTTAAAGTTTTATTTCTATAGAAAATTTTAGCAAAATTTTATTTCTACAGAAAATTTTGTCAAAATTTTATATTTATAGAAAATGTTGTCAACATTTTTTTCTATAGAAAATTTTGTCAACATTTTATTTCTATTGACATTTTGTCAAAATTTTATTTCTATAGAAAATTTTGTCAAAATTTTATTTCTGTAGAAAATTTTGTCAATATTTTATTTCTATGAAAATTTTGTCAAAACTTTATGCTTATATAATTTTTTTTTCGTCAAAATTTTATTTTAATAGAAAATTTGTGAAGTATCTATTAGTTGGTGAGGAGTAATTTGCATAGCTGTATTGGACACTAAGAGGAAAAATAATTATTTTTGTGAATAATTGTTCTTCTACTTTTCAAAGAAAACAAAAGAGTTCATTTTCTTCATGATCAAGTTATTGAAAAAAAAAAATAAAAAAAAACTGTAAAAAAACATCACACCCATTTTTCCCCTATAAATATTTCAAAACCTTTATATTTTTCACATCAGTGAAACCAAACTCGAATCTGTCTCACTCACCACACTCAGTGGTAGACATATTAACTATGAAAGTCCTCGATAAACCTGTGTACACAGGATATGACTTCCGCATAATGAGGATAATATCTGATGATGAAGAGATTTCCAGAGTAGAAGGACAAACTTAACATTATGACAAGAGCAGGTATCACAAGTATAAGTTTATTAAGATTTAAACAATGTCAATAGTAAATACTGATGATGGCAGTCTGACTTCTTTGATTAAATTATAAAAATTGTTTTTCTTTTCTGTTTTGTGTAAATATTTCCTGTGAGCGGAATGACCAAATACATTCCCCAATAACCGCAATGCAAGTGAAATCATTAAAATTCTCACCATGATGTAAAGAACGCTGTTGATGTTGAAGTATGTCCATAATGGTATGCGTGATTGATAAAATTCATTAAAAAATATGAATTAAAATTCATGAAAATCATTATTATTTATAGTTGTGGATTTTTTCGTTTTTGTTGTTCTCCTCCTTCTCCGTGACCATTGATGAAATAATAATAACGCAGGTATTCACTTAATGTGAGTGTATGATATGTGCGTTATTTTCTGCGATATAAATAAATGATTAAAGTTCCAAACCAAATTGAGAATGTCATGTCATATGGATATCGATCATCATTTGCATAAGAATCATAACAGTCGGATATCCTTCTCTTTACAGGTGTCAAAAATATTTGTGAATGGTATTTATGCCTTTTATAAAGAATTTAATTTATGGGTGAGATGCAGAAGATTAAAGCTGAATGAAGTCTTAAAAGATAATGATAATATTGCAACTAAATATTGGTATTCTTTAATAAGACAGCTTTATTGCACCACGTAGGGTAGTTCGATAAACACTTAGACTTACAAACCGATGTTGGAGCAACAGGTTGCAAAGAAAAAATGGCTAAGAAATATATTGGTCATTGATTCGATTCATGTTTGTGGGAGGTACGCAGCGAAATCAAAGCATGTTTGGATGCTGTATATGATTAGTTTTCTTCTACATTGACTACCGTCAAAAATACACTGTAAAAAATAATCTTTTATGAAAGATTATGAAACCTTCATTTTATTACCGATTTACGTACGCTTGCAGAGAAGGAATATAATCACCATCAAAATAACAATAATAAATTTTATTTCTATTAAAAATTTTATCTATATATTATCTATTAAAAATTTTATTTCTATCGAAAATTTTGACAAAAGTTTATTTGTATAGTACATTTTGAAAATATTTTATTTTTATACCCTCCATCATAGGATGGGGGTATATTAACTTTGTCATTCCGTTTGTAACACATCGAAATATTGCTCTAAGACCCCATAAAGTATATATTCTGGGTCGTGGTGAAATTCTGAGTCGATCTAAGCATGTCCGTCCGTCCGTCCGTCTGTTGAAATCACGCTAACTTCCGAACGAAACAACCTATCGACTTGAAACTTGGCACAAGTAGTTGCTATCGATGTAGGTCGGATGGTATTGAAAATGGGCCATATCGGTCCACTTTTACGTATAGCCCCCATATAAAGGGACCCTCAGATTTGGCTTGTGGAGCCTCTAACAGAAGCATATTTCATCCGATCTGGCTGAAATTTGGTACATGGTGTTGGTATATGGTCTCTAACAACCATGCAAAAATTGGTCCACATCGGTCCATAATTATATATAGCCCCCATATAAACCGATCCCCAGATTTGGCTTGCGGAGCCTAAAAGAGAAGCAAATTTCATCCGATCCGGCTGAAATTTGGTACATGGTGTTGGTATATGGTCTCTAACAATCATGCAAAAATTGGTCCACATCGGCCCATAATTATATATAGCCCCCATATAAACCGATCTTCAGATTTGGCTTGCGAAGCCTCAAAGAGAAGAAAATTTCATCCGATCCGGTTGAAATTTGGTACATGATGTTGGTATATGGTCTCTAACAACCATGCAAAAATTGGTCCACATCGGTTCATAATTATAAATAGCCCCCATATAAACCGATCCCCAGGTTTGGCTTGCGAAGTCTCCAAGAGAAGCAAATTTCATCCAAGCCGGTTGTAATTTGGAACATGGTGTTAGTATATGATCTTTAACAACCGTGCCAGAATTGGTCCATATCGGTCCATAATTATATATAGCCCCCATATAAAACGTTCTCCAGATTTGACCTCCGGAGCCTCTTGGAGGAGCAAAATTCATCCGATCCGGTTCAAATTAGGAACGTGGTGTTAGTATATGGTCGCTAACAACCATACCAAAATTGGTCCAATCACACAAAAATTGGTCCATATCGGTTCATAATCATGGTTGCCACTAGAGCCAAAAATAATCTACCAAAATTATTTCTATAGAAAATTTTGTCAAAATTTTATTTCTAAAGAAAATTTTGTTAAAATTTTTTCGATTCATAATAAAATTTTCATCATTTTCAAAATTTTATTTCTATAGAAAATTTTGTCAAAATTTTATTTCTATAGAAAATTTTGTTCAAATTTTATTCGGTTCATAATCATGGTTGCCACTCGAGCCAAAAATAATCTACCAAGATTTTATTTCTATAGAAAATTTTGTCAAAAGTTTATTTCTATAGAAAATTTTGTTAAAATTTTATTTCTCTAGAAATTGTTGTCAAAATTTTCTTTCTATAGAATATTTTGTCCAAATTTTTATTTCTATAGAAAATTTTGTGAAAATTTTATTTCTATAGAAAATTTTGTTAAAATTTTATTTCTGTAGAAAATTTTGTCAAAATTTTATGTCTACTTTATCAAACTGAATTATATACGTATTGGATCGATCTTTTTTTTTTAATATATACCACGTATGGACTTACATACAATTTAGAAGATAGTGTTAGGAGGTTTTCAGATACCTTGCCATCGGCAAGCGTTACCGCAACTTAAGTAATTCGATTGTGGATGGCAGTGTTTAGAAGAAGTTTCTACGCAATCCATGATGGAGGGTACATAAGCTTCGGCCTGGCCGAACTTACGGCCGTATATACTTGTTATTATTGCAATATTTATACAAACTTATTGGACGAGAAGATTAAGGAAATTTATCAAATTATATTTCTACAGAAAAATTTCTCAAAATTTTAGACAATTTTTTTTCTATCGAAAATTTTGACAACAGTTTATTTCTATAGTACATTTTGAAAAAAATATATATATTTATTCAAGCTTATTGGACGAGAAAATTAAGGAAATTGATGCTATTAAGTTTTTTAATAGAAAATGTCAGACACCAGTCTACACAAGCCGCTAAATCGAATTTCCATAGATCTACCCTATTATCTGGCAGGGGGAATATATTCATTTTGGGTCTTGTATGCTAATTTGTCAATTTTTGTTTCTGTAGCAAATGTTGTCACATTTGTTTTGTGAAAATTTTATTTCTATAGAAAATTTTGTCAAATTCATATTTATATAGAAAATTGCCCCAAAATTATATTTCTACAGAAAAAATTCTCAAAATTTTATTTCTGTAGACAATTTTGTAAATTTTTTATAGAAAATTTGGTCAACATTTTATTTCTATAAATAATGTTCTCAAAATTTTATTCGTATGAAAAATGTTGTCAATTTTTTTCTACAGAAAATCTTGTCAAAATTGTATTTCAATAGAAAGTTGTGTCAAAACTTTATTTCTATTGAAAGTTTTTTTTTTTCAAAAATTTTAATTCCATAGAAAATTTTATAAAATTTTTATTTCTATTGGAAATTTCATCGAAACATTATTTCTATAGAAATTTTAATAAAATTTTATTTTTTTAGAAAATTTGGCAAAATTTTATTTTTATTATTGCAATATTTATTGAAGCTTATTGGACGAGAAGATTAAGGAAATTGATGCTATTAAGTTACTGAAAAGAAAATGCCAGATACCAATCTACACAAGCCTGACTATGAACATGTTTCATCGCTGGCTAATTTGAATTTCCTTAGATTTACACTATGTTCTGGCACGGGGGAATAGATTCATTTCGGATCTTGTATGTTAATTTCTTATGAAAAGTACATACGAACACAATTCTTTCCAAATTGTAGCATTTTTCACCACCACTGTGGCTTATTCCTCATATAACAACAATTTGTAAAAAATTTATTTCTATAGAAAACTTTGTCAAAATCGAAAATAACCAATGAAAAATTTTGTCCAAGTTTTTTGTAGAAAATTCTGTCATTTTTTTTCTACAGAAAATTCTGTCAATATTTTATTTCTATAGAAATTTTTCTCAAAATTCTATATCTGTTGAAAATTTTGTCGTAATTTTATTTCTATATAACATTTTGTCAAAATTTTATTTTTATTTCTATCAATGTTTTTGTCAAAGTTTAAGTTCCGTCGAAAATTTTGTCAAAATTTGATTTCTGTTGAAAATTTTGTCAAAATTTTATTTCTGTCGAAAATTTTGTCAAAATTTTATTTCTATAGCAAATTTTGTCAAAATTTTATTTCTATCGAAAATTTTGTCAAAATTTTATTTCTATCAAATATTTTGTCAAAATTTTATTTCTATCGAAAAATTTGTCAAAAATTTTTTCCGTCGAAAATTTTGTCAAAATTTTATTTATATAGCAAATTTTGTCAAAATTTTATTTCTGTAGGAATTTTTCCCAAAATTTAATTTAAAAAAAAAATCTCAAAATGTTATTTGAAAAATTTCAAAAAAGAAAATTTCTAAATATTATTTGTATGGAAAATTTTGTCGAAATTTTATTTCGTTATTGTGGTTTTTGATCGCAGCTTAAAGCCATGCATTGACTAAACTACAAGTGTAGCTTAACCAACAGAGGAAAAGTATGCTTGTCAAATTTATTTGGGCAAAGCCCTATAGACTGCAAGATGGTTGGATGTACAGCTGTTTCGGAATTACCACATTCCTCATCAGCATTCTCTACTTGCAGCAAAACTATCAACCAATTATCAGAATAAATTCGGGTAATTCACTCAACCCAAAGTGAACTATACTTGAACCTTCCGAAAAAGGGTTTGATAGTCGGCTACTGCCTAAACAAATTTGCAAGGTTCAAGTATAGTTCACTTTGGGTTGAGTGAATTACCCGAATGCATGGCTTTAAGCTGAGATCAAAAACAACAATAACGATTGAAGTGAAGCCAACAATAACAAACAAAACGAAATTTTATTTCTGTAGGAAATTTTTCCAAAATTTAATAAAAAAAAATTAAAATATTATATTTTATTTTATTTCTATAGAAGATTTTGTCTAGATTTTAATTTAAAAAAAAAATAATTAAAAAAAAATCTCAAATGTTATTTGAAAAATTTGTCAAAATTTTATTTCGGTAGGAAATTTTCCCAAAATTTAATTAAAAAATATATATTATTTTATTTTATTTCTATAGAAGATTTTGTCAATATTTTGTTCTAAAGAAAATTTCCTTAAAATTTTATTTCTATTTTTTATATTTTGCAAAAATTTTATTTCTATAGAAAATTTTGTCACAATTTTAATTCTATAGATAATTTTTCAAAATTTTATTTCTGTAGAAAATTTTGTCTTAATATTATTTTTATTGAAAGTTTTGTCAAAATTTGATTTCTGTCGAAAATGTTGTCAAAATTTTATTTTATTTCTATCGAAAATTTTGTCAAAATTGTATTTCTATAGAAAATTTTTGTCAAAATTTAATTTCTGTAGGAAATTTTTCCAAAATTTAATTTCAAAAAAGAAAATCTCAAAATATTATTTGTATGGAAAAATTTGTCGAATTTTTTTCTTATTAGTTTTTTATTTTATTTCTATAGAAAATGTTGTCAATATTTTGTTCTAAAGAAAATTTTCTTAAAATTTTATTTCTATTTTTTATATTTTGCAAAAATTTTATTTTTATAGAAAATTTTGTCACAATTTGAATTCTATAGACAATTTTGTCAAAATTTTGTTTCTGTCGAAAATTTTGTTAAGATATTGTTTCTGTAGGAATTTTTCCCAAAATTTAATTTAAAAAAAAATTCAAAATGTTATTCGAAAAATTTGTCGAAATTTTATTTCGGTAGGAAATTTTCCCAAAATTTAATAGAAAAGAAAAAACAAATTTTTATTTTTTTATTTTATTTCTATAGAAGATTTTGTCAATATTTTGTTCTAAAGAAAATTTCCTTAAAATTTTATTTCTATTTTTTATATTTTGCAAAAATTTTATTTCTATAGAAAATTTTGTCACAATTTTAATTCTATAGATAATTTTTCAAAATTTTATTTCTGTAGAAAATTTTGTCTAAATATTATTTTTATTGAAAGTTTTGTCAAAATTTGATTTCTGTCGAAAATTTTGTCAAAATTTTATTTCTATAGAAAATTTTGTCAAAATTTTATTTTATTTCTATCGAAAATTTTGTCAAAATTTTATTTCTATAGAAAATTTTGTCAAAATTTTATTTCTGTAGGAAATTTTTCCAAAATTTAATTTCAAAAAAGAAAATCTCAAAATATTATTTGTATGGAAAAATTTGTCGAAAATTTTTTTCTTATTAGTTTTTTATTTTATTTCTATAGAAAATTTTGTCAATATTTTGTTCTAAAGAAAATTTTCTTAAAATTTTATTTCTATTTTTTATATTTTGCAAAAATTTTATTTTTATAGAAAATTTTGTCACAATTTGAATTCTATAGACAATTTTGTCAAAATTTTGTTTCTGTCGAAAATTTTGTTAAGATATTATTTCTGTAGGAATTTTTCCCAAAATTTAATTTAAAAAAAAATTCTCAAAATGTTATTTGAAAATTTTTTCGAAATTTTATTTCGGTAGGAAATTTTCCCAAAATTTAATTAAAAAAAAAAAATTTTATTTTTTTATTTTATTTCTGTAGAAGATTTTGTCAATATTTTGTTCTAAAGAAAATTTTCTCAAAATTTTATTTCTATTTTTTATATTTTGCAAAAATTTTATATCTATAGAAAATTTTGTCACAATTTTAATTCAATAGATAATTTTTCAAAATTTTATTTCTGTAGAAAATTTTGTGTAGATATTATTTTCATTGAAAATTTTGTCAAAATTTGATTTCTGTCGAACATTTTGTCGAAATGTTATTTCTATAGAAAATTTTGTCAAAATTTTATTTTATTTCTATCGAAAATTTTGTCAAAATTTTATTGCAATAGAAAATTTTGTGAAAATTTTATTTCTGTAGGAAATTTTTCCAAAATTTAATTTCAAAAAAGAAAATCTCAAAATATTATTTGTATGGAAAAATTTGTCGAAATTTTTTTTCTTATTAGTTTTTTATTTTATTTCTATAGAAAATTTTGTCAATATTTTGTTCTAAAGAAAATTTTCTTAAAATTGTATTTCAATTTTTTATATTTTGCAAAAATTTTATTTCTATAGAAAATTTTGTCACAATTTGAATTCTGTAGACAATTTTGTCAAAATTTTATTTCTGTCGAAAATTTTGAAAAGATATTATTTCTGTAGGAATTTTTCCCAAAATTTAATTAAAAAAAAATTCTCAAAATGTTATTTGAAAAATTTTTCGAAATTTTCTTTCAGTTGGAAATTTCCCAAAATTTAATTTAAAAAAAAAAATCAAAATATTATTTTGTTATTTTATAAAGAAAATTTTGTCAATATTTTATTCTAAAGAAAATTTTCTTAAAATGTTATTTCTATTTTTTATATTTTGCAAAAATTTTATTTCTATAGAAAATTTTGTCACAATTTTAATTCTATAGACAATTTTGTAAAAATTTTATTTCTGTAGAAAATTTTATCTAGATTCTATTTCTGTAGGAATTTTTCCCAAAATTTAATTCAAAAAAAAAAATCTCAAAATGTTATTTGAAAAATTTAAAAAAAAATCTCAAAATATTATTTGTATGGAAAATTTTGTCGAAATTTTATTTCTGTAGCAAATTTTCCCAAAATTTAATTAAAAAACAAAAATTAAAATATTATTTTTTTATTTTATTTCTATAGAAGATTTTGTCTAGATTTTATTTCTGTGGGAAATTTTGTCGAAATTTTATTTCTGTAGGAAATTTTCCCAAAATTTAATTAAAAAAAAATATTTTTTTATTTTATTTCTATAGAAGATTTTGTCAATATTTTGTTCTTAAGAAAATTTTCTTAAAATTTTATTTCTATAGAAAATTTTGTCACATTTTTAATTCCATAGATAGTTTTGTCAAAATTTTATTTATTTTCTATAGAAATAAAATTTTCCCAAAATTTTATTTCTATAGAAAATTTTCTCAAAATTTTATTTTTATGTAAAAGTTTGTCGAAATTTTATTTCCATGGAAAAGTTTGTCGAAATTTTATTACTGTAGGAAATTTTATCAAAACATTTCTATAGAAAATTTTGCCCAAATTTTATTCATAGACAAAATTTTGTCAACATTTCATTTCGATAGATTTTTTTCTATAAAAAATTTTGTAAATTGTCACACTTCACAAATTTCTATAGAAAATTTGTAAAGTGTCTCTTAAATCAAAAATGCTACTAATCTACAAAACGGTAAAAAATTTACCATTTTTTTGTAAAATTCTACCAACTGTGGCAACCATGCTTCCTACGCCGACTTGAATAAACCATCAATTGAAATCAAAACCAGATTCCATGGCTCTGTCACTGTAAAATTGTTACATTGGCTCAATGACACATTTCATCGATATAACGAAGTTTTCGCAGCCAGTGTACCCTGCATAATTTCATCATGGTCATAATGTTAATTTCTATGTAAAATTTTCTGTCATGAATGAATCTTTTCATAACTCCATAATTTACTGACTTTCTATATGGTTATTGTTTTTCTGCCATCCCTCCTTTATCATCAAAGTCTCTTCTTCATCAAACTCATATAGCAAAACGATGTTCTTATATCTGTTCCATCCAATTATCGCATACCTCGAGTACTTTACTCATTATTTTGTAATTTAATTGCTCAAGTACTTAATAATTACGATATTTACACACAGTACAGACATTCCATTCCATTCGCACTTGTAACTGTGTGACTTATTTAGATGGATGGCTGGATGGATGCTTGGATGAATGCTTGGATACTTTTTTAATATGCAACTCGCTTGCGTCAACACCATTTTCGCACTTCACATGACTTCTTTACGTATTTTACGAGTTGAGCATTTTTAAGACTTTGCTTTGCTGATGTTAAAATGATTTCTGACATAAATTTCTTATTAATTTTTGCCATTTGCCAAACAAGAACTATTTTAATTTTCAACAACTCTGAGCGGGTGGTTGTTTTCAGCATAACTCTTTCAACTTTTAAGGGGGTTGTAGCTGCATATCATGAAACTGTTTTTTTCGGGTAGAACAGGATAGTCCCAGGAAGGTACAAGGGTATAGGAAAATACAAGGGTATGAAACTGAGTGATAATTTTGGACAAAACATGGAAACGAAATGAATGGAGAAAGTTGAATTTATGATATTGCAGATAGGAGGGATACTATTTATATTTGGAATCTGAAATAAAATGATATAGACAGATGTAGTACCAACAGAAAAGGAATATGATCACATCAAGCCTATTTTAAAAGCATAAAGTTATTTTTGGACGGGGGACATGTTTATTGCAAGCAAAAAAAGTTTTGTGTTTCGGCAAACATAAATATGTTTTCCCAAATCCCGCCAAATTCGAATTTTTTATATTAAAAACGTCTTTTGCTCATATCTCCTAAACTATGCGTTCTAGAGCGAACAGGATCATATGTCGCGATCACCCCCAACAAACACAAAATTCCACATAATTTTTTAAAGAAATAAAATGTTGACCAAGTTTTCTATAGAAACAAAATTTTGACAAAATTGTCTATAGAAATAAAATTTTGAAAAAAATTTTCTATAGAAATAAAATTTTGACATAATTTTCTATAGAAACAAAATTTTGACAAAATTTTTTATAGATCTAAAACTTTTGACAAAAGAAATAAAATGTTGACAACATTTTGTATAGAAGTAAACATTTCGATAAAGTTTTCTTTAGAAAAGTTTTTAGTTTTTTTTTTATACAAATAAACTTTGGACACAATTTTAATAAAAGTTTGACCCAATTTTCTATAGAAATAAAATTTTGTCCAAATTTCCTACAGAAATAAAATTTTGATAAAATTTTCTATAGAAATAAAATATTGACAAAATTTTCTATAGAAATAAAATTTTGAAGAAATGTTCTATACAAATAAAATTGTGGCACAATTTTTTATAGAAATAAAATTTTGACAAAATTTTTTATGGAAATAAAATTTTGATAACATTTTCTATAGAAATAAAATTTTTGGAACAATTTGCTAAAGAATTAAAATTTGTCAAAATTTTCTATAGAAATAAAATTTTGTGCAACATTTTCTCTAGGAATAAAATTTTGACAACATTTTCCATGGAAATAAAAGTTTGACAATATTTTCTATAGAAATACAATTATGTTCTAATTTTCTATAGAAGTAAAATATTTTCTATAGAAATAAAATTTTGAAGAAATGTTCTATACAAATAAAATTTTGACAAAATTTTTTATAGAAATAAAATTTTGACAAATTTTCCACAGAAATAAAATTTTGATAACATTTTCTATATAAATAAAATTTTGGGAACAATTTGCTATAGAAGTAAAATTTGACAAAATTTTCTATAGAAATAAAATTTTGTGCAACATTTTCTATGGGAATAAAATTTTGACAAAATTTCCCATGGAAATAAAATTTTGACAATATTTTCTATAGAAATACAATTATGGGCTAATTTTCTATAGAAGTAAAATATTGACAAAATTGTCTATAGAAATAAAATTTTGAAGAAATTTTCTACACAAATAATACATTTTTGATAAAATTTTCTATAGAAATAAAAATTTTCAACACATTTTCTATAGAAATACAATTATGGGCTAATTTTCTATAGAAATAAAATGTTGACACAATTTTCTATAGAAATAAAAGTTTGATAAAATTTTCTATAGAAATAAAATAAAAAAAAAAAAAAACATTTTGACCACATTTTCTATACAAATAAAATATTGACAAAATTTTCTATAGAAATAAAGTTGTGACAAAATTTTGTATAGAAATACAATTTTGGGCAAATTTTTCTATAGAATTAAATTTTGACCAAATTTCTCATTGAATTGAATTTTGACAAAATTTTCTATAGAAATAAAATTTTGGGCAACATTTTCTATAGAAATAAAATTTTGACAAAATTTTCCATGGAAATAAAATTTTGACAATATTTTCTATAGAAATACAATTATGGGCTAATTTTCTTTAGAAATAAAATATTGACAAATTTTTCTATCGAAATAAAATTTTGAAGAAATGTTCAATACAAATAAAATTGTGACACAATTTTTTATAGAAATAAAATTTGACAAAATTTTCTATAGAAATAAAATTTTGACAAATTTTCTACAGAAATAAAATTTTGATAAAATGTTCTATAGAAATAAAATTTTGGAAAAAATTTGCTATAGAATTAAAATTTGACAAAATTTTCTATAGAAATAAAATTTTGTGCAACAGTTTCTATAGAAATAAAATGTTGACAAAATTTTCCATGGAAATAAAATTTTAACAATATTTTCCATAGAAATACAATTATGGGCTAATTGTCTATAGAAGTAAAATATTGACAAAAGTTTCTATACATATAATAAAATTTTGATAAAATTATCTATAGAAATTAAAAATTTCACCACATTTTCTATAGAAATACAATTATGGGCTAATTTTCTATAGAAATAAAATATTACAATTTTGGGATTATTTGTTTGGCTTGAGGTCATGGACTAATGAAAAATGCTGGTGTTAATGTTTTTCATTACTTTTTATTGAAATATTTCTATTCTCGGATATTTCGATACACCATCGGTGATCATCTTCAGCGAGATATTATCTATAAATTGTAATAATTTAAATATTTTACAATATTAACTTCAACAACGTTTTGAAATAAAAATATAACATTAATTATATTTACATTTTCCAAAGTAATAGACTTTCTCCTTACAAGGCTCATGTCTAACTGATTTATTATCTTAATTGTGTTTGCGATTTTGTATTAGATTTCTGTAAATCTGTGCACAGAAATAAAATATTGGCAAAATTTTCTATAGAAATAAAATTTTGCAAAAATTGTAATACAAATAAATTTGTGACACAATTTTCTATAGAAATACAATTTTGGGCAAATTTTTCTATAGAATTAAGTTTCGACCAGACTTCTTATTGAATTAAATTTTGACAAAATTTTCTATAGAAATACAATTATGGGCTCATTTTCTTTAGAAATAAAATATTGACAAAATTTTTTATCGAAACAAAATTTTGAAGAAATGTTCAATACAAATAAAAGTGTGACACAATTTTTCATAGAAATAAAATTTTGACAAAATTTTCTATAGAAATAAAATTTGGACAAATTTTCTAAAGAAATAAATTTTGGTAAAATTTTCTATTGAAATAAAATTTTGGAAAAATTTGCTATAGAATTAAATTTTAATAAAATTTTTCTATAAAAATGTATTATGGCAACATCCCAGCAAAAAAAGCGTCGCCAAAAAAGTAATGAAAATGTTCTTTTTGGATCCGGAAGTGGTGCAAAATTGACGCAGAAGCGATGAATTTAACATGGGCTTGTCATAGGACGGAAGTCCTCCATTTCAACAGCCGTTGCACTGAATTTTCATCAGTTCTTTAGGGGTGATCCGAATTCAATGTTTTGGATGTAAATTAAAAAATTCTGTGATATTTTGTTAAATAAACAATTTTTATATTTTTTTTCTAATTTTTAATGGATTCTAACGCTTGTCGGAAACGTTTGACCTCAAATATTTTCAAAAATGCATAATTTTCTCAGATTGGATTTAGCATTTTTTTTCGACAAAATTTAAATGATTTGTACAATTTTATGAATCCTTACTCTGTTTTTAACCTATTTGAAACAAAAAACATTAAAATTACCCATTAAAAGTATGAAAACACCATGTAATAAAAAATTGAATTAAAAGCACTTCCTGGGTAGTTAAAATAAAGAACACCATTGGGAGTGCATCTTCTGAAAGTGCCTTTAAAGTTGTGCCTTTGGAAGAACTTTCAAATTTTTTTTGCTGGGATATTCTATAGAAACAAAATTTTGACAAAATTTTCTATAGAAATGTTGCTAAAATTTTGCTAAAATTTTCTATAGAAATAAAATTTTGACAATATTTTTAATAGAAATAAAATGTTGACAAAATTTTCTTTAAAAATAAAATGTTGACAAAATTTTCTATTAAAATAAAATTTTGCAAAAAATCTCTATAGAAATAAAATTTTGAAAATATTTTCTATAGAAATCAAATGTTGACAAAATTTTCCATAGAAATAAAATTTCGAAAAAATTTTCTATAGAAAAAACATTGTGACAAAATTTTCTATAGAAATAAAATTTTGACAAAATTCTCTATTGAAATCAAATTTTGCAAAAATTCTCTATAGGAATAAAAATTTTTACAAAATTTTCTATATTTTCTATAGAAATAAAATTTTGACAAAAATTTTCTTTAGAAATAAAATTTTCTATAGAAATCAAATGTTGACAAAATTTTCCATGGAATTAAAATTTCAAGAAAATTTTCCATAGAAATAACATTGTGACAAAATTTTCTATAGAAATAAAATTTTGACAAAATTCTCTATTGAAATAAAATTTTGCAAAAATTCTCTATAGGAATAAAATTTTGACAATATTTTTAATAGAAATAACATGTTGACAAAATTTTCTTTAAAAATAAAATGTTGACAAAATTTATCTATTAAAATAAAATTTTGCAAAAATTCTCTATAGAAATAAAATTTTGAAAATATTTTCTATAGAAATCAAATGTTGACAAAATTTTCCGTAGAAATAAAATTTCGAAAAAATTTTCTATAGAAAAAACATTGTGACAAAATTTCCTATAGAAACAATATTTTGACAATTTTTTTTACACAAATAAACATTTGACACAGTTTTCTATAGAAATAAAATTTCGACAAAATTACTATAGAAATAAAATTTTGATAAATTTTTCTATAGAAATAAAATTTCGACAAAATTTCTATAGAAATAAAATTTTGATAAAATTTTCTATAGAATTAAAATTTTGACAAAATTTTCTATAGAAATAAATTTTTGACAATATTTTCTGTAATGCTCTGATATGAGTTGTATTTATTTAATTCGTTCACAAAACCCCAAATATATAAAGTAGCCCTCGCGTATAGCCTCAAAGAAAAACAAAATGGTTAATCAATAAATTTTATTAAATCTAATTAAAACAACAATCTAAAAATATCACTTTCATTTAAAACATATACATATTAAGACGCCCTAAATCTCATATTACATTAACTGACCTCAATCTTTATCCAAATGACTTACTACTAGTTTTGAGTGTAGTCCAGTAGTCCCCCACTTAAATCATTATTATTGCAAAAACAAAACAAAAAAGGAAAATAACTGAAATTCGTTTAACTTAACTTGCTAAATACACTGACAAAATGGATGTCATAAATAATCTGCTGGAATTGGGAACGTTCAAGACGTCACAACAGCGCTAGAAAGTGGAGACATTCAAAACGAAATAGCAAACTCACAAACCATCGTCACCAACAAACACCCGATTTTATACTACTGCCACACACACACACATACACACCGATACTTGCATATAGCAACTGCAGCTAATGTTTAAAATTATAACAGCGAAAATCCTTTTTACAACCATTAAGGAGATTATGTTGGGGCGTTGTTGCAACTGACAGGCAGTGCTCACGTTGTTTGTGTTGCACAACATTTCCGGAGTTAATTTTATTCGCAGAACATATAGACACGCTGTACGCTGAACACAGAACAGTGTACATTAAAAATTTCCATCACTGCTGATGTTGTTTCATAGACTTTGCGGAATGCAAAAATAAAAATAAGAACGAGGAAAGTATGGAAATTCGAATGGGAAATTAGAGTGGACAAAATCGTGGCGAATTAATTGTCAGGGGCGACCAAAGAATGAAGCCGACCTAGATGTGTTGGCTTCATAAGTTGAACGTGAATACGGTGGTGATGAGATCCTGCCCGTAACGGTTGTTGGAACACAAATTGAAGTAAACGTGATGGCCATAAAGATGAGCGGAAAGAATGTGACCGCGTTCGGAATACAAGTGAAACGTGAAGACGGTACTTATGATGATGAGATCTTAGCGGTGATCGTGATCGGATATCAGAGGTCTGACTATGCCGATAGGTTGTCCTGGCTGGTTGGTTGTTGGCTGATGCAGGTGTGGATCCGCGTAAGGGCAACGTTTGAGGCTAACACTAGAGATGGTTTGAGAGACGTGAAGTGGGTAACATAGTTTGCGACCGGAACACGAGGTATACCCGAGAGATTTTCGGAGACTAGATAGGAACACAAGGTGAACGTGGATACGATGGTGTTGAGATCCTGTCCGTAATGGTGATAGGAAACCAAATTGAAGTAGATGCGATGGGGAGAAAAATGAACGGTGGGAATGTGATGATGAGAGGTTGTTGGCTAATAAAGGTCTTGATCCGGGAGGAGAGGCAACGTTTTAGGCTGACTATGATGATGGTGCTGAGAGGTTTAAAGTGGGTAAGATGGTGGGAATAGTGGTGACCTGGGTGGGAACACGAGGTATACACGGGAGATTTTCGGGGACTGGATCGAAACAAAAGTTGAACGTGAAAACGGTGGTGATGAGATCCTGTCCGTATCTGTGGTAGGAACACAAATTGATGTAGATTTGGCGGCGAGAAAGATAAACCGAGGGAATGGGATGCTGATAGTTTGCCATGGTTGGTTGGTTATAGGCTCATGCAGGTCTGGTTCCGGGTAAGGATCAATGTTTGATGTTAACATTGACGATGGTAATATAAGACGTTAAGTGGTTAACGCTGTTGGAATAGTGCTAAGCGAATACGAGGTATACATGGGAGAATGTCGAGGACTAGATCGGAACACAAGCTGAACGTTAAGACGACGGTGTTGAGATCCTGTCCACAACGGTGGTAGGAGCACAAATTGAAGTAGATGTGATGGCGAGAAAGACGAACGGTGGGAATGTGATGCTGAGAGGTTGTTGGCTGACAAAGCTCGGTATCCGGGAGGAGGGTCAACGGTTTAGGCTGACAATGGCGATGACGATGAGAGGCGTGAAGTGGGTAACGCAGTTGGAATAGTGCTTAGCGGCCTGAACACGAGGTATACACTAGAGATTTTCGGGGACTAGATAGCAGGGAATTAAAACGGAGGGAATGTGGCCGCATTCGGAACACAATTTGAACGAGGAAACGGTGGTGATGTTAATCAAATCTTATCCATGATCGTGGTCGGAACTCAAAATTGAATAGATATGAAAGTAACAAAGAACAAAAGACGGGCGGAGTTGAGAGCGTACTTGTGACCGAGATCGGAACACCAATTGAATCAGAGTGAACGGCAAGCAAAGATAAATGCTGTGGCCGTAACCGTTCTCGAGGGGTTATAGGTGGCCGGGTTGTTGGCTTATAAAGGCCTGGATTCGAGAGGAGAGGCAGCGTTTGTGGCTGACATGGTGCTGAAAGACGTGAAATGGGTGATGTGGTTAGCGTCCTGGGTCGGAACACGAGAAATACATGAGGGATTGTCGGAACTGTAAACTAGATCAGAACACAAGTTGAACGTGAAGAAAGTAGTGGTGATGAGATCCTGCTCGTGGCCGTGATCTGAATACAAATTGTAGAAAATGTGATGGCGAGAAAGTTGAACGGAAGGAATGTGGCCGCATGGAATAGTAGATTGCGACTTGGATCGGAAGAGAGGTATACACCGGAGATTGTCGTGAAGACGGTGATAATGGCGATGAGATGCTGTCCGTGATCGTGGTCGGAACACAAAGTAGAATAGATGTTATGGTGACAAAGAACGCAATACACTCTCGGAACTGACACAAATGACCGATAAGATTCAACTTGTTAGCGACATTGATTGGCGACAAACAACCAGCGTGATAGCGTAATTGTGACCGAGGGTGGAAAACACGTAAAAGCCGAGGGGGCGGCTATGAGCTGCGTTCGAAACATAAACCGAAGTAACCTGGCTGAGAGAAAGGGAAAGGAATGTGACTCTGACCGTATTCGGAACACAAGTAGAAGCAAAAGTGCCGGAGGGAAAGCATTAATTGACTTGACTGTGACATCTTTCGGAACACAAATCGAGGTAACGTGACTGAAATATGGAAGGTGGACGTAACTGTCACCGTCGTCGGAACACAAATCCCTAATCCCTAAAGCTATGACTAGCTATCGAGCTAAGAATTGCTGGACGACAAGAAGGGTAAACGAGATGTAACCGTGATCGGAAACACGGAAACACTGACCTTTGGTGTGACCTTATACGCCTGTAGTTAGAGAGAAAACGTGAGTTTGACCGCGTTCGGAACACAAGTCAAGGTAGCCAGACTATATAAATATAGATGTGTGCGACTGTGACCTCTGTTGGAGCACAAATACTGTAGGCTTGACTAGTCGAGCCAGAGCGGTAATCGTGGTGTAACCGTACACCCAAAAAATTTTTTTTCTGATTCAATCACGAAATTAATTGATCCAATTAATTTTTTAATTGAAATGTCTTCAATCACGAAAATGATAGTATCAATCACAGCTTTAATTGGGCATAGAAAAAATTCTTGATTAAAAAATTAATTGATTTCATTGCCAAATTTCAATTAATTTTTTAATTGATTCAATTAAAAATTTAATTGATGTTGATTGCAAAACTCAATTAATTTATTAATTAAAAAAAGGTAACTATTTTCAATTACATTCTGAATTTTTATTTGGATTAACAATTGATTGTTTATAAAAAAAAAATTAATTAAAAATTTAAAAAAAGTGTTCATCATCATCATAAACTGACTGAGTCTTCCGAATTTGATTAAAAGTTAATTGTATCAATTAACTTTTTAATTAAAAATTTTAAAATGTTCAATCATTGACTTAATTAATTTAATGTTTCTATCTTGATTAAAAAGTTAATTGTACCAATTAATTTATTAATTGAAAAAAATTTCAACTTCAATTAACTTTTTAATTGGAAATATTTTGGTGATATTTTTTTCTGTGTAGTGCAGTCACCAGATGACCTTCATCGGTGACAGTAAGGGAGAAAGTGACAGTGACCGCGTGGTACACAAGCCGAGGTGATGTGACTGAGGAAAAGTGGACAGACTGTGTTCGGAACAAAGAGCACTACAATCGGGGCCAGTTGACACGCTAGAAATTACTTGACGATATTAACCGCATTCGCTGTGCAACTGTGGGTAAAAACAGGTGATGTCTGCGGATAAACTTAACTTGCGAGAAAATGTGACCATGACTTCGTTCGGTACACAAGTCGAAGCAAATGTGACAGTGGGAAAATAGTAAAAACGTGGTTGTAATCACATTCGGATCTCAAGTCGAGGGGATATGACTGAGAGAAGGGAGATGAATATAACTGTGCACAGTCACTACACAAAAATCTGCAGCCTTGATTACCTGACGAGCTAAGGAATACGCGATATGGGTTATCGTAATAACGATGGAAGGATAGACAGAAACACGTGCAAACACGGCAAATGACTTTTACGGGGACAGAAACACGTGCAAACACAGCAAATGACTTTGACGGGGACCTTGACGGACGACCACGTGACAGGCGAGGGAAAAACCACCGAGTTTGTATGGCTAGAAAGAAGATATGTATGATTGTGACAACTTTCGGAGCACAATTCAAGGTAGCCACTGTGGTGCAATGTTAGCATGCCCGCCTTGCATACACAAGGTCGTGGGTTCGATTCCTGCTTCGACCGAACACCAAAAAAGTTTTCCAGCGGTGGATTATCCCACCTCAGTAATGCTGGTGACGTTTCTGAGGGTTTCAAAGCTTCTCTAAGTGGTTTCACTGCAAGGTGGAACGCCGTTCGGACTCGGCTATAAAAAGGAGGTCCGTTGTCATTGAGCTTAACATGGAATCGGGCAGCACTCAGTGATAAGAGAGAAGTTCACCAATGTGGTATCACAATGGACTGAATAGTCCAAGTGAGCCTGATACATCGGGCTGCTACATAACCTAACCTAACCTAACCTAACCTAGGGAGAAAACGTGAGTTTGACCGCTTTCGAAACACAAGTCAAGGTAGCCAGACTGAAATGTAGGTGTTGGCGTGACTATTACCTCCGTTGGAGCACAAATACTGTAGGCTTGACTAGTCGAGCCAGAGCGGTAATCGTGGTGTAACAGTAGTGCTGTCACCAGATGACCTTCATTGGCGACAGTAAGGGAGAAAGTGACAGTGACCGCGTGGTACACAAGCCGAGGTGATGTGACTGAGGAAAAGTGGACAGACGGCGTTCGGAACGAAGAGCACTACAATCGGGGCCAGTTGATACGCTAGAAATTACTTGACGATATTAACCGCAATCGTTGTGCAACTGTGAGTAAAAACAGGTGATATCCGCGGATAAACTTGACTTGCGAGAAAATGTGACCATGACTTCGTTCGGTACACAAGTCGAAGCAAATGTGACAGTGAGAAAAGAGTAAAAACGTGGCTGTAATCACATTCGGATCTCAAGTCGAAGGGGTGTGACTGAGAGAAGGGAGATGAATATAACTGTGCACAGTCACTACACAAAAATCTGCAGCTTTGATTACAGGACGAGCTAAGGAATACGCGATGTGGGTTATCGTAATAACGATAGAAGGATAGACAGAAACACGGCAAATGACTTTTACGAAGACAAAAACACGTGCAAACACAGCAAATGACTGTGACGGGGACCTTGACGGGTGACCACGTGACAGGCGAGGAAAAACAACCATAACAGAGTTTGTATGGCTAGAAAGAAGAAATGTATGATTGTGGCCACTTTCGGAGCACAATTCAAGATGTACCCGCACTCAGAAAATATTTGGTGGTCGCAGAGGCTTGTAGAAACATTATGCAGTGCTCGTTCGCTGAGAGGTAAATGCTCAATAGGCGTCGTATTTTGTTGTTCTTAACGGAATGGAAAATATTCAGATCATTATTAGAAGCTTATATATAAAAACCACAATCCTTGACATATCCTCCTAGGTTGCATATTCTCAATTATGGGCTCCAAAGAATTCTAGAACAAGCAATTCTTCACTTTAGATACTGAAACCGTATAACCCTACCTCCTTAGTCTTTATGGAGCGAATTTTTATCAACACCAACAGTATGAGAGGAAAATGGAAAAATTGCCCCTTAGGAATTTGACAACAGCAACAAAAACATCTATACTATAATATTTATTTGCTAAAAGTATATGCTTGCTAGTTCCTTAATTTTTTTTTCTTCCATGCTTTTAATTTTGGCAAGAACCTTGAACTGTTTTGCGTTGCTTTTTCTTTGGCTCTTTCACTTTACAGCTGATGGTGCTTCAGGGTATTTCTTTTAGTTCTCAAAATTGTCCTGTTTTCCCTTCTCATTCTAAGATTTTCAAATAGTTTCTGTGTTTTTGTTTTTCTCTTAAAGCTTCTCATACTCTAAGCTCTATGAAATTGCCATGGAGGGGTTGACAATTTTTCCTACTGTTTTCGTTTATTAATTAAGCATTATATGAGACTGAAAGAGCAACGATGCACGAAAATAAGTCAATGTTGTTGCTAAAGAATTTTGTTGATTATGCTTGTTTTCCTTATTGCCACTTCTTGGCGTTGTCTTTGTTGCTGCATCAATGCTCATCTAAATTTTTATGCATCATTTACTCCAACTGACAGTTGAGTGCATAGTTGTCGTGAATTGTGTTTCCTTTGCATGAAATTGTACAAAGTTCTTGAAATTCTTCCCCGGTTGGTTTGTTGCGAATGGTAAATGCGACAAACAACCGAATCTGTTCAAGGTGATGCTGAGGATTTGCAAACCGAACAAATTACACCGTATTTGTAAGGCAACTTACTTTGACGAAGGGATCTGCTCCCCTTTACTTTTCGTCGAGATCTAAAAACAGCTGGAGCCGCTCGGGACAGTATGCGGTGTGTGCGGAGAAGGTGTCGTAGGAGTGAAATTCTTCCCCAGTTGGTTTGTTGCGAATGGTAAATGCGAAAAACGACCGAATCTGTTCAAGGTGATGCTGAGGATTTGCAAACCGAACAAATTACACCGTATTTGTGAGGCAACTTATTATGACGAAGAGATCTGCTTCCCTTTACTTTTCATCGAGATCTAAAAACAGCTGGAGCCGCTCGGGACAGTATGCGGTGTGTGTGGAGAACGTGTTGTAGGAGTGTCTGCTGCCAAAACAATTGTTCGGCTCCCCTGACCTTGAAGACTCGTCTCGAAACTAACGACCTTCAATAAACACCATAAAACCTAATTACGTCTTGTGTTCTTGTCTCTGAAATAAACATATTTCCGTGACGAACCCGGACCGGTGAGCAATACCCTGGCCTTGTCGTTACAGTGGTGCCCGAGCAGGGACATAGAGACACAACGAAATAGAGGAATCGTATTCGGACTAGTGGAAGTTAGTTTTATGTGAACAAGCAACCAGACTAGTGGGTGAGTAGAACTGCATCATAGAATTTCAAGTGAGTTAAGACGTATGCCACTTGGACACCAGCAAGACAAGATACGACAAGGATTGAGTTACAGTGAGTGTCACCAGCCACTGGTAACACAAAGCAAGACACCAGCAAGACAAGGCACGACAAGGATTGCGTTACAGTGCGTCCTCAACGCCACTAGTAACACGACTCAAAAGTGACCGGATACCGCGAGTCCTCACGTGTCACTGGTATCACGATCCCCCAGACTCCACTGGTGCGGTGAGTCACCGACTAGACACGATATCAATTACAATTACGCTCGGGACAGTATGCGGTGTGAGCGGAGAAGTGTCTGCTGCCAAAACAATTTTTCGGCTCCCCTGACCCTGAAGACATGTCTTGAAACTAACGACCTGCAATAAACACCATAAAACCTAATAACCTCTCGTGTTCTTGTATCTGAAATAAACAAATTTCTGTGACGAACCCGGACCGGTGAGCAATACCCTAGCCTTGTCGTCACAGTGGCACCCGAGCAGGGACATAGAGACACAACGAAATAGAGGAATCGTATTCGGACTAGTGGAAGTTAGTTTTGTGTGAACAAGCAACCAGACTAGTGGGTGAGTAGAACTGCATCATAGAAATTCAAGTGAGTTAAGACGTATGCCACTTGGACACCAGCAAGACAAGATACGACAAGGATTGAGCTACAGTGAGTGTCACCAGCCACTGGTAACACAAAGCAAGACACCAGCAAGCAACCAGACTAGTGGGCAGAGAATGAAGCCGCCGAGTCGCGCCGCCGATTTTAGCCGTCGCCGACCCGTTTTTAGCAGTCGACGCCGCCGCCGAATATGTCGACTCATCTCGACTCAAATTTAGCCGCCAATTAATCTAAAATATTGATTTATATCAGAAAAATTAATAACATTTGTTATAGTTTTTGCCAAAATTTTGAACTTTCCACCTTCAATGAATTAGTATCATGTTGCTGTAATAGTTTTACAAAAATTTAGCTCAAAAAATTTGAATAAAATGTAAATTTGATTGTAGGATTGGTTGTACAACTAATCTTATTACAATTCGTAAAACTTCAAATTGATTTTATAATAGATAATTTTGCGCCGCCGAATAGATAATTTTTTATCGCCTTAGCCGTCAAGCCGCCGCCGCCGGAGGCAAATATTTAGTGTCAGCCGCCGCCGACAAAAATGGGTCGGCTTCATTCTCTGCTAGTGGGTGAGTAGAACTGCATCATAGAATTTCAAGTGAGTTAAGACGTATGCCACTTGGACACCAGCAAGACAAGATACGACAAGGATTGAGTTACAGTAAGTGTCACCAGCCACTGGTAACACAAAGCAAGACACCAGCAAGACAAGGCACGACAAAGATTGCGTTACAGTGCGTCCTCACCGCCACTAGTAACACGACACCTAGACACGACTCAAAAGTGACCGGATACCGCGAGTCCTCACCTGTCACTGGTATCACGATCCGCCAGACTCGACTGGTGCGGTGAGTCACCAACTAGACACGACATCAATTACAATTACGCTCGGGACAGTATGCGGTGTGTGCGGAGAAGGTGTCGTAGGAGTGTCTGCTGCCAAAACAATTATTCGGCTCCCCTGACCCTGAAGACACGTCTCGAAACTAACGACCTGCAATAAACACCATAAAACCTAATAACCTCTTGTGTTCTTGTATCTGAAATAAACAAATTTCTGGGACGAACCCGGCCCCGTGAGCAATACCCCAGCCTTGGGGGAAAACCTGTCGTTACAGTGGCGCCCGAGCAGGGACATAGAGACACAACGAAATAGAGGAATCGTATTCGGACTAGTGGAAGTTAGTTTTGTGTGAACAAGCAACCAGACTAGTGGGTGAGTAGAACTGCATCATAGAATTTCAAGTGAGTTAAGACGTATGCCACTTGGACACCAGCAAGACAAGACACGACAAAGATTGCGTTACAGTGCGTCCTCACCACCAATAGTAACACGACACGACTCAAAAGTGACCGGATACCGCGAGTCCTCATCGGCCACTAGTATCACAATCAGCTAGACACGGCACCGACTTGATACCGCGAGTCCTCACCTGTCACTGATATCTCGATCCGCCAGACACGACTGGTGCGGTGAGTCCTCGACAGTCACCGTCACCGACTAGACACGACATCAATTACAGGGAGTTCCTCGCAGCCACTGTAGCCCCGAATTCCTAGACACGACCGCAATCGGAAACAGTGCGTCAATTACAGCCACTGTTGTCCCCAATTACTTTCAAGCCGACACTTATTGGAACAGTGCGTTCTAGTCGCCACACCGACGTGACAGCGACTAGGATCACGTGAGTTCACTCGCCACCGACCCACGTCGCCTTAACACGACTTCCGACAGGCCTACTTCCCCGTGCTCCGTCGTGTACATCATCGTGACCCGAGCCCCAGCTGGCGTGGTTTCATATAGCGCCCACTTAGTTTATTCCACCGTCACCGAACTGAACCGAGAAATGATACGCAACCATGGACCGATTAAGCATTAGCCATATCGAAAGTTAAGGCTGCAAGATATTGTGAACCGCCTAGGCAACTCAATTAATTATTAATAAAAACTCACCATAAAACTTAATAACCTCTTGTATTCTCTTTGTCTCTGAAATAAACAAATTTCTGTGACAAACCCGGCCCCATGAGCAATACCCTAGCCTTGGGGGGGGAAACCTGTCGTTACTATTTGAAGGCCCTGGGAAGATGATCGCCAAACATTTCCACAATTGGCCAAAACAATGAACATCAATGCAATGGCAATAGTTAGACACCTTCTACTCAAAAACTCGGAGCTTGGGTGCCTCAAAAGCTCAACGAAGAAAATGAAGAAAAACGTCTTAAAATTACTGCTCAAGGTCTTGTTCGTCTCCAAGCAACATGAGGACACAAAAATCGGTTTTTGTATTGATTATTTACCGAGGATTAGGGGTGGTGTCTATACGTGTTGCAATAGTTAACATGCCCGCCTTGCATACACAGGGTCGTGGGTTCAAACGCAGTTTCGACCAACCACCAAAAATTTTTTCAGCGGTGGATTATCCATCCTTAGAGTCAATTAGTATATGCACCCGACAAATGCATATGATCTGAGTTTGGTGGGACTGAGAAAGCATAGTGAACTGGGAAACTGTTCGAACGGAACACTACTGCCAAAGAAGACCACTACATTGCTCAGCTAAACCGTTTCGTATTCAGAAGAAAACCCCCCCCGATAATCAAGGCCAAGCCATATTGCTGCACTACAACGCAAGACCCTAATTTGGCCAAGCCGTCAAAATAGGAGTCCAAGAGCTCATATGGGAGGTTCTTCACCATCCACCATAACTTAAGTTAGACAGGTCGTTATCTCACATGGACTGGTCAGTCCATTGTGTTACCACACTGGTGAACTTCTCTCGTATAACTGAGTGCTACCCGATTCCATGTTTAGCTCAATGACGAGTCCAAACAGCGTTACAGTGAAACCACTTAGAGAAGTTTTAAAACACTCGAAAATGTCACCAGCATTATCGAGAGGAGATAATCCACCTCTGAAACTTTGTGGTGGAAGCCACGAACCTATATATGCAAGACGGGCATCCTAGGTGGCTTTCAGCTTTGACCATAATCTCCGGATCTCACTTTTCCGATCTCTGTCAAACCAAACTGGGTGACGCCGACGCAAACTGAAACTTTTTGGTGGAAGCCACGAACCTGCTAACCATGGTGGCTTACAGCTTCGACCATAGTCTCCGGATCTCACATTCCCGATCTCTGTCAAACCAAACTGGGTGACGCCGACGCAAACTGTATAATATGTGAGAGAAACGCCAACTAAAACTGCATGACATTAGAGAATATTTCCTCATGACTGCCACTTAGTGACTTAGTTTCACTTCACAGTTTCGTTCTCTTCTATTTCTTCCTCCATGTTGATATGTTCAGCCTCTGTTTGGATTCTTAAGCTCTCAAGAGTATAGCGTTTATTCTCTATTTTCTCTTTGTCGAGTACTCTCACTGTGAACTTTGAGTTCGCTCTCTTTAGTTTGTTGTGCCAGTGCTGTGGCTTCTTTCTCTTTTCTACTATCGGCTTCGCGTTCCTTTTCAAGTTATTGCGATGGAATATTGCAGTTTAGTGTTGTCTTTATCTTCTTTGGTATTTGTTAATACGATCAGCCTCTGTTGGATTCTTAAGCTCTCAAGAGTGTAGCGTGTAATCTCTATTTTCTCTTTGTCGAGTACTCTCACTGTTTTGAAATTAGCTCTCTGTTATGTGTTGTGCCAGTGCTGTGACTTCTTTCTCTTTCTAATAACGGCTTCGTCTTTTGATAGTCTTTCGGATTTTAAGGCAAGTTATCATTTATGAAGAATTTAGTCCAACACAAAAGGAAGTACTCGAAAAATAGAGTCGGCATTGGTCATTTCAAAAGTTTTCTACGGAGACAGAAATTAATATTGAGAGCGAATTTCCCCCAAAGAGTATTCTAAGACCCATTTGGGTCTAGTTTTATGCAACCCCTTCGCGTACTCGATTACTATTTTTCCTGGAATTCGGTTGTCTCTTATGTTGTCTTTCCGCTGTTAACCATTTTCTTTTCAAACTTTGCAAGAATTTTATTTCATTGCACGCCAAGTTTTCCCTGCCCAAGGTAAAGAATACTTCGATGGAGAAAATTCACTGACAGCTAAATGATAAATGAATAACCAGGCTACGGTAACATGATCCTTAAAATGTTTACTCCAACAAAAAATGCGTCCCACACCCTCAAAAGGATGGCCAAACGAAATGCAACGATGTAACTCAAACCCAACATTTCTTCAACACTTTCTCTTCTGCTTCTCTTTACCCATAGCTCTAAAGAAATGCTCAAATAATTTCCCTAGGATGAGAATAAATGTGTAATGTGTTGTTGGCTCCAGTGCCAGTTACAAATGCAGCTTCATCTTCGACATCATTTCTACACAATGCAGCACAATTCGCTTCAGATGGCAGCATATTTTGCATGACTTTGGGTTTTATGCTCAACAAAACTAGTTTACATGGTTCATTACGTACGCCTTAAGCTAAGGGTAAATGTTTGCCCTGTCGTTGGTTGGTCTGGTCTCTAGGCCCCTTGGGGGGACATGATTTTCCTTTTTTGTTTTTTTTTTGCAACGCAAAATGGCTGTTCCTTTTTTCTATTGGCCTAACCAATGAACACCAGCCCAAGGGATAGATAGGTGACTCAAATTGCATCTTATATAAGATGTGTTACAAATTGCCATCACCTTGAGTTTTGGCGAAGCCATTGGAGCACGTTTACATCAAAGCTAGCAAACAAACAAGAAAACTCTTCAGAAAATGAGCACAAATTCCCAACAACTTGTCACGTTTTTTTCTCTAAAGAAACAATTTTAAATGCATTCCGTGTTACCCTTGTGGGGGTGGTGGTGTCAGTTGGCTTTATACAAAGATATGCCAATGGAGACAAGTGAATTCAAATTGCATTGATGTTGATTGTCCCAAAGAGCTGGCATAATGGAAATTTCATATAGGGTTGGAAACGATAGAAGGGATTGACATAGAAATACACTCCAATGTACGTAAGTTGTCGTTTAGCACGTGTTAATAGCCTTTTTCCGTAGCTACAACGGAAATCAATGCCAAGTTAACCTCCTTCAAGAAAAATTTTGAGCTCATGACAACAGGGACATTGTAAGCACTTTCACTGACTTGAATTTCTGGAGGGAAGAAATAATTGAGGACATTAATTCAATCTTCTAGATGAACAGATGTCTCTTGAGTATTCGGGGGAAAATTGATATTAATACGTGAGTCATCGTGAAAAGTACCTATTACGAATTTTTGGTATTGATAATAGGAACTTATCCCAGTGGTCCTTGGGAGCCACCGTGGTGCAATGGTTAGCATGCCCGCCTTGCATACACAAGGTCATGGGTTCGATTCCGGCTTCGACCCACCTCAGTAATACTGGTGACATTTCTGAGGGTTTCAAAGCTTCTCTAAGTGGTTTCACTGCAATGTGGAACGCCGTTCGGACTCGGCTATAAAAAGGAGGTCCCTTGTCATTGAGCTTAACATGGAATCGGGCAACACTCAGTGATAAGGGAGAAGTTCACCAATGTGGTATCACAATGGACTGAATAGTCTAAGTGAGCCTGAAATATCGGGCAGCCACCTAACCTAACCTATCCCAGTGGTCCTTTGGTCTATCTAAGGGTCGTTGCCCAATCTGGTAATATGTGTTTTGAGAATTCGTGTGTCATCGTAAAAGTCCAAGAGCTCAAATGAGAGGTTCTTAAATGACTAAGCCGATTGTACCTACTGGGTTGTCCGCTGTTCCCCCTTCCAAATTCTGTTTATTTCTCTCTCTAGGTTTCTGTATTTGATCTGCTTCTTAGCTTCCTTTAAGGAACATCAGGTTCGGCTATATATAAGGAACCATTCCTACGGTGTTTGTGATACGCAATGTCCGGTCTATTCCATTGATTATGCAATCTGTTATAATTGGTAAGCCCCAGATGATCGTGGTACCATCATTCTCGACGACAGATCTTGTTTGATGTTCGCAGCATTTCATTGAACAGCTACCTAGGTATTGTCTTACCGCTTAGAAGAAGAACGACATCCCAATTTGTGCTATTTTTAAAAATCTCTTCATCTCATGTGTTGTACCTAGTATTGAAGTCCTCTTTACTTCATCAGGATTAATGTAGCATGGTAATTGGCCAAGAAGCTCGACGTATATTCTAGTGACTGAGACCATTACCCCCACTACCATTGGGATGATCACTATTTCCGTCTTCCACTCGCTATTTATTTCCCTCTCGAGGAATCTGTTTTTGCTCTGCGTCCCCGCGTCCTTTATGGATATATTCGAAGATAGCTCACTGCCCGCTCTGGGTGAATAATTCAAAGTTACGTCAATTTCTCCACGAAATTATTAACTTATCTGATTATCGGTGGTGTTGTACGAGTGTTTGGTATTCTGTCCAAACGATTGATAGTATAAACTTGTCTTAGTTGTCCTTTTTTATATACCTGGCGCCCGACTGCAGGTATATCCCGGGATCATTGCCCAATTTGGGATCAATCCCAGGGTCATTAGGCATCAGATGTGCTTCCGTAATCGGAGAAAATTGATATTAATACGCGTGTTACTGTAAGAAAGTACCTATTTCAATTTTCCCTACGTTGGACAACCAAGGGATTACATAAAATTTGGAAACGGATGTATTCTGAATATTCGGAGATTTTGACTTTAAAACTTGTGTCATCGTAAAAAGTACCTATTACAATTTGTTCTTATACTGGCCAAACATTGGATAACATAAATTGTCTTTTTTATATACCTGGCGCCCAACGGCACGGCAACTCTTAGAATATATTCGCTGAAATTGAAAGATCTGTAGATGACCTAGTATTTCTTTCCATAATTGGTGTTGGGATCACACCAGAGAAATCTTCAATACAAAGTGGCTGATATGTACTGCAATCAACGTTAGGTTGCAGTCATTTCTAAATCGCTTCTCTGATAGCTAATTGATTTTATTATTTATAAGCTCACAAAAGCTTTTAGAACTAGTCCATTTAGATATACAGTTTTTCGTGATGGAAGTCAAGCGTGATAGGGAGATTGTTTTATATTGGGTTGGAAAATCACATGTACGAATCGTTGGATTTCGATCAAATCTGAAGGCCAGATTTATCGAAATCAACGCCACAATGGTAGAGAACATAGTCGTGACCTGAACATATTGCGAGAATGGATGCAATACATAATGGGAAATAAGCTTAAACTAAAGCCATTGAAGTTCCAAACAGTGCCAGAACTCACCGATGCACACTAAAAAGTTAGACTGAAAAGAGTCGAGAGGATGTGCTTCTCTTGCAACAAAGTGGCCAGTTGCCGAATTTGGTTTTCTCTGATGAGAAGCCATTCCAAATTGAGCAGTTTGTGAATAAACAAAATTGTCGGGTTTACTGGCCCAAGAGGTCCGCTGAAAGTATACGCTTACGATTGGCCACCAGAACTCAAGCATCGTCGAAGATAATTGACGTTCACCACTCACATTTATCGACCGTGGCGTCAAAATATATGCCGAGTAATATCAGGAAAATGGCCACCGCAGACCATGAATATACCAACAGGATCAGCATGCTTCAACCCAGAATGGCTTAATAAGGAGGATCGTCGTCTCATTTCTACCCCACAATAGCAACCAAAATCTCTGGATATCAATCCGACTTTAGTGCCTGAGGCATTTCGGAGAGTAAAGTTGGCACTGACAAATACCAAGACGCCACTTCGCTGGGAATGGGTCAAAATACCGCGGAGCTACTTTCGTGCATTTTGCAAGTTATAATTTGTATCAATGGTAGTCCATTTGAAGAAATCTAAACCTATTTAAAAAAATTTGTATTATTTCCGACATTTATTTAAGTTTATACATATATCAGCCAATCTGTATGTACCTATTACGAGTTTGGTCAGAATCGTGTACGGAACTTTGAACTTCAGAATCTCAAAACACAATCAATATCTATAGAATGGTGGCTAATTGTATCACTTTATGAGAAATCTGTAATAGGTACCCCGTACGAAGTCTTGGTATGGTAGCCAAATTTCATTTTTTCAATATCCCTCAGATAATAACTAAACAGTAATTCCACCTAACCTAGATGTCTGACTAATTCTCGTTTACTTCTTAGGATTTGACAACTTTAGTGGAAACACTTTCACAAAAATCGATAGTCCATTATATGGAATAGGATGTCTTAGAATGGTGGCTTGTTGTACCACTACACGAGAAATCCGTAATAGGTTTCCACTATGAAGTTCTGGTATGGAGACCAAATTTTATTTTCGGGTCGACCTTCCCCAACGCTTTTGATTCGGTAGTAATACATGCACTGAAGTTAAAAGCCTTTTGGATGACCTAATATTTCTTTGAAGTGTGGATTGTTTGACCAACACCAGAGAAATCTATAATATGTACCTATTACGAATTTTGATTATGGTAGCACAAACTTCAACAATTCAGAATCGTCCACTGAACTTCAAAGGTGTAATAAATAGGAATCGCAAAATGTAGTCAATATCCCTCAGACAATAACGAAACAGGAATTCCATATAACCTAGATATCCTTCTTAATTAAAAGTGGCGGTCTGACTAATTCTCGTTTACTTCTAAGGGTTTGACAACTTTAGTGGAAACACTTTCACTAAAATCGATAGTCCATTATATGGAATAGGATATCTTAGAATGGTGGCTTATTGTACCACTACACGAGAAATCCGTAATAGGTTTCCACTATGAAGTTCTGGTATGGAGACCAAATTTCATTTTCGGGTCGACCTTCCCCAACGCTTTTGATTCGGTAGAAATACATTCACTGAAGTTAAAAGCCTTGTGGATAACCTAGTATTTTTTCGAAGTATGGATTGTTTGACCACCACCAGAAAAATCTATTACGAATTTTGATTATGGTAGCACAAATTTCAACAATTCAGTATCGTCCACGAAACTTACAAGATGTAATAGATACGTATCTCAAAAAGTAGACAATATTCATCAGACAACAACTAAACAGTCATTTCACCTAACCTAGACGTCCTTTTTAATTAAAACTGCCGCTCTGACTAACTATTGGTCCCTGATCACGATTTAGTAACTTCGGTAGAATCACATTCATTGAAATCGACACCTCCTAAGTGGATTAAGATATCGTAGAATGGTGGGTTATTGTACTACTAACCGGGAGATCCGTAATAGGTACCCATTACGAAGTTCTGGTATGGTGGCCATATTTCATTTTCGGCTAGACCTTTTCCAAAAACTTTGGATTCGGTAGAAATATATTCACAGACGTTGATAACCTTTTGGATGAGATAGTTTTGCCATAGCTTAAGGTTATCAGAGCTTGTTGTACCATCATACGTGAAATCCGTAATAGGTACCCATTACGAAGTTCTGGCTGGGTGACCAAATTTCATTTTCGTTTCGTCCTTTCCCAACGCTTTGGATTTGATAGAAATACATTCAGTGACGTTGGCAGCATTTTTGATGACTTAGTATTTCTTCGAATTTTGGCTTGTTTGGCCACCACCAGAAAAATCTGTGATATGTACCTATTACGAATTTTAATAATGGTAGCACAAATTTCAATAATTCAAAATAGTCCCCGGTTATATTTTCTTTGCGTCGTCTGAGGAATCTATTCCCATACGCGAAACAAATATTACACAGAGACCTTCGGCCTACTGTTCGCTCGTAGATTAGCTAGTATCCGTTGTAGCATTTTGCATGATAGTCGTCAGTACTACTAAACACCGAACTTCACTGATTACCGATCCGAAGCTGATTCCGACTGTCACACCGTCTCTACAACAATCAACTGCAGCAACACTAATAACTGCCTGAAAGCCAAAGATCACACCAGCAGTTCCCGATCATCTACTAATTGATAAACAAACAAGTTCCCGATCAGCGGGAGCCATCGTGGTGCAATGGTTAGCATGCCCGCCTTGCATACATAAGATCGTGGGTTCGATTCCTGCTTCGACCGAACACCAAAAAGTTTTTCAGCGGTGGATTATCCCACCTTAGTAATGCTGGTGACATTTCTGAGGGTTTCAAAACTTCTCTAAATCGTTTCACTGCAATGTGGAACGCCGTTCGGACTCGGCTATAAAAAGGAGGTCCCTTGTCATTGAGCTTAACATGGAATCGGGCAGCACTCAGTCATAAGCGAGAAGTTCACCAATGTGGTATTTACCAATGTGCTATCACAATGGACAGAATAGTCTAAGTGAGCCTGATACATCGGGCTGCCACCTAACCTTCCCGATCAGCTACAAATCGACGAATGCCGAACTTCCCAATCGCCAACGAGCCAAACTACTCAGCAACTACCAAACGTCCACGTCTCAACGAACCCAATTTATCGCCGACAACGAAATATCTACGAATCGAATACCTCATGAACTACCGAAGCTCTACGAGCCGACGTCGTCATACATCACCGTTCTTCAACAAGCCGAATAATCAACGTCTTCCGACCATCAAGAAACCGACGCACTCGTCAACGAATACCTGCTCCCATCAGATTTCCATCATATTAGAGCGATTGTCAAATATCACACAAGTAGATTGTAAAATAGTTTTTTTATCAATAAAACCGAATTAATTAATATTTAACTCGAAAGAGGTAAACAATTGTGTTCTTATTCCGGAAGGTTTAGTGGGTCCTTAAGGAGGCCCTGGAGGCGACTGAGCTTACCTCAGCCGACGAGAAAATCCCGTTACCATACATTCACAAAAGTTGACAACCTTGTAGATGAGATAGTTTTACCATAGCTTAAGGTTATCAGAGGTCCTCAAGGCTCTCTTCCTTTCGCCTACGAAAAAAATGTGAATCAAACTTAGTACTTCATTAGCGATGCCTTTTGTCTGCAATCGAATAATATTAGCGTCCTTATGCCAAATGTCGACCTCCTATTTATCTGTTATCCCATAACGAATGCTCTTTCACTTTCCATAGTATGATTGGGTTATCCTTTTACAACCCTCCTTTTCCCATCAAGCAATGTGCTCTCACATCCCAATATCTCAATCTGGTTCCTGTTGTAATTATTATTATTTCTCGACATCATCATGCCGTGATGCCTTCTAACCTCCTTGGCAACCAATCGCAGATCATTAGAAGTCCATTAGTCATTAGGAGTTGTGCAACTTGTAAAACAAAATTCACAGTGACAGCATTTTTCAGTGCCTTGAGTGAAGGATTGAACTTTGTTTTTGCCTCACCAAAGACTATAAAGCATAAGTATGGCAAGGGCAAAGTGTGAATTACCATCCAATGGAGGAGAGACCATCTCAACTTGGGGTTTGCAAACCTTAAATAACCTGTAGTCATTTTGCTGCAGCAGACATTTAGTTGGTTAAATGTTAAAAGTTCTTAATTGAAATTCATAACCAAATAAAGAGTGTAAGTCCTTTCATTTTTTTTTTGATTCGCTATATATAATTTTTCCTCAGCGTCCATCCAGATGTATTCTGGAGAGTGGTTGAGGTAGACGGGATTTCGAATCATCACTGAAACTCTGACAATTGTTGTGCAAGGCCAGCACTTAAAATTTTTGCACAACCATTAAGGGAGAGTTTATTAAGCCCCCTTAAGCGTTTTGCTTAACACATTTCTGAATTCGTTTTTTCAATGAACATTAGGGAAAGCTGGAAAATAATGGTAAAAGAGCTAAATTCAATTACATTGTACCATATAAATATCCATTGGATGATAAAGCGATACTCCCGACGAAGATATTTTTTTTTTAGATACTCAGAGTTTAGGACATTCAAAGTTAAATGTGAAGAATATGAATCTACGGTTGGCACAGTTCGTAGAATTCTACCAAAAGTGGTAGATATTTTTAATTGTAATTTTTACAAAATTTTTTACAGAAATTAAATTTTGACAAATTTTCTACAGAAATTAAATTTAACAACAATTGTCTATAGAAATAAAATGTTGAAAAATGTGACAAAATTTTCTATAGAAATAAAACTTTGACAAAATCTTTTATAGAAATAAAACTTTGTCAAAATTTTCTAACAAAATAAAATTTTGACAAAAATTTCTATAGCAATAAAATTTTACGAAAACTTTCTATAGAACTAAAATTTTACGAAAATTTTCTATAGATATAAAATTTTGTCAAAATTGTCTATAGAAATAAAATTTTGAGAAATTTTTCTATTGAAATAAATTTTGAAACAATTTTCTACAGGAATAAAATTTTGAAAATTATTTCTATAGAAATAAAATTTTGACAAAATTTTCTATAGCAATAAATTTTTGACAAAATTTTCTACAGAAATAGAAATAAAATTTTGTAAAAATTTTTTAGAGTTAAAAATTTTCTAACAAAATAAAATGTTGACAAAATTTTCTACTGAAATAGAAATAAAACTTTGTCAAAATTTTCTAACAAAATAAAATTTTGACAAAATTTCCTATAGAAATAAAATGTTGCGTAAATTTTCTTTAGAAATAAAATTTTGTCAAAATTTTGAGAAATTCTTGTATAGAAATAAGTTTTTGAAAAAATTTTCTATAGAAACAAACTTTTGTCAAAATTTCCTATAGAAATAAAATCTTGACAAAATTTTCTTTAGAAATAAAATTATGTTACAATTTTCTATAGAAATAAAATTTTGCGAAAATTTTCTATAAAAATAAAATTTTGAAAAAAATTTCTATAGAAAAAAAATTTGACAAAATTTTCTATAGAAATAATATTTTGACAAAAATTTGTATATAATTAAAATTTTGACAAAAATTTTCTATAGAAATAAAATTTTGATAAAATTTTCTATAGAAATAAAATTTTAACAAAATTTTCTATAAAAATAAAATTTTGTCAAAATTTGCTATACAAAAAAAAATTGCGAAAATTTTCTGTAAATATAAAATTTTGAAAAAAGTTTCTATAAAAAAAAAAATGTTGACAAAATTTTCTATAGAAATAAAATCTTGACAAAATTTTCTATAGAAATAAACTTTTAAAAAAAATTTTCTATAAAAATAAAATGTTGACAAAATTTCTTATAACATAAAATCTTGACAAAAGTTTCTATAGAAATAAAATTTTGTTAAAATTTTCTATAGAAATAAAATTTTGCGAAAATTTTCTATAAAAATAAAATTTTGAAAAAAATTTCTATAGAACCAAAATTTTGAAATAAATAGAAATAAAATTTTGACAAAAATTTGCATATCATTAAAATTTTGACAAAATTTTCTATAGAAATAAAATTTTAACAAAATTTTCTATAAAAATAAAATTTTGACAAAATTTTCTATAGAAATAAAATTTTGACAAAATTTTCTATAGAAATAAAATTTTGACAAAATTTTCTATTGAAATAAAATTTTAACAAAATATTCTATAGAAATAAAATTTTAACAAAATATTCTATAGAAATAAAATTTTACGAAAATTTTCTATAGAGGTAAAATTTTGCGACCATTTTCTATAAAAATAAAATTTTGAAAAAAATTCTATAGAAAAAAAAATTTGACAAAATTTTCTATAGAAATAAAATGTTGACAGAATTTACTATAGAAATAAAATTTTAACAAAATTTTCTATAAAAATAAAATGTTGACAAAATTTTTTATAGAAATAAACTTTTGACAAAATTTTCTATAGAAATAAAATGTTGACAAAATTTTCTATAGAAATAAAATTTTAACAAAATATTCTATAGAAATGAAATTTTATGAAAATATTCTATAGAAGTTAAACTTTACGAAAATTTTGTATAGAAATAAAACTTTGTCAAAATTTTCTATAGACATAAAATTTTGTCAAAATTGTCTATAGTAATAAAATTTTGAGAAATTTTTCTATTGAAATAAATTTTGAAACAATTTTCTAGAGGAATAGAATTTTGAAAATTTTTTCTATAGAAATAAAATTTTGACAAAATTTTCTATAGCACTAAATTTTCTAAAATGTTTTAGAGTTAAAAATTTTCTAACAAAATAAAATTTTAACAAAATTATCTACTGAAATAGAAATAAAACATTGTCAAAATTTTCTAACAAAATAAAATTTTGAGAAATTCTTCTATAGAAATAAGTTTTTGAAAAAATTTTCTATAGAAACAAATTTCCTATAGAAATAAAATCTTGACAAAAATTTCTATAGTAATAAAATTTTGCGAAAATTTTCTATAAAAATAAAATTTTGAAAAAAATTTCTATAGAAAAAAACTTGACAAAATTGTCTATAGAAATAAAATTTTGATAAAAATTTGTATATAATTAAAATTTTGACAAAAATTTTCTATAGAAATAATATTTTGACGAAATTTTCTATAGAAATAAAATTTTAACAAAATTTTCTATAAAAATAAAATTTTGTCAAAATTTGCTATACAAGAAAAAATTTGCAAAAATTTTCTATAAAAATAAAATTTTGAAAAAAATTTCTATAGAAAAAAAATTTTGACAAAATTTTCTATAGAAAAAACTTTTAACAAAATTTTCTATAAAAATAAAATGTTGACAACATTTTTTATAGAAATAAAATTTTGACAAAATTTTCTATAGAAATACAAAACTTGGCAAAATTTTCTATAGAAATAAACTTTTAAAAAAATTTTCTATAAAAATGAAATGTTGAAAAAAATTTTTATAGAAATAAAATTTGATGTTGTTTCTTGCAGCTTAAATAGTTTTGCTGCAAGTAGAGGATGCTGATGAGGAATGTGGTAATTCCGAAACGTGCGTCCATCCAACCATCTTGCAGTCTATAGGGCTTTGCCCAAATAAATTTGACAAACATTCTTTTCCTCTGTTGGTTAAGCTACACTTGTAGTTTAGTCAATGTATGGATTTAAGCTGCAATAAAAAACATCAACAATGCTTAAAGAACAAAACCAACAATAACAAAACAAAAAGAATAACATTTTGACAAAATATTCTATAGAAATAAAATGTTGACAAAATTTTCAATAGAAATGAAATTTTGACAAAATTTTCTATAGAAAGAAATATTTCTACAAAAATAAAATTTTAACAAAATTTTTTATAGAAATAAAATTTTACGAAAATTTTCTATAAAAATAAAATTTTGTCAAAATTTTCTATAGATATAAAATTTTGTCAAAATTTTCTATAGAAATAAAATTTTGAGAAATTTTTCTATTGAAATAAATTTTGAGACAATTTTCTACAGGAATAAAATTTCGAAATTTTTTTCTATAGATATAAAATTTGGCAAAATTTTCTATAGCAATAAACTTTTGACAAAATTTTCTACAGAAATAGAAATAAAATTTTGTAAACATTTCCTAGAGCTAAAAATTTTCTAACAAAATAAAATTTTGACAAAATTTCCTATAGAAATAAAATTTTGACAAAATTTTCTATAGCAATAAACTTTTGACAAAATATTCTACAGAAATAGAAATAAAATTTTGTCAAGATTTTTCTACAGTATTAAAATTTTCTAATAAAATATAATTTTTTCTATAGAAATAAATTTTGAGAACATTTTCTACAGAAATAAAATTTTAACAATTTTTTTTTTGTAGAAATAAAATTTTGATAAAAAATTTTAAAATATATAATTTTCAATTTGGTAGATTTTTGGAAAAATGTTCTTCAAATTTTGGAAGATTATTTTTGGCTCGAGTGGCAACCGTGTATGAATCAGGATTTTGAACTGATCTTACTGTAGTACCTTGAAACAAAGCCCATCTCCTCCTGGAATGGAGGACAAGTTTGGCCGGAACTTATCTCAAGGAGGGATCGCATAGATGAAATTTCTCATATCACATGATGTTTATATCAGACAAATCTTTGCTCCGCTGCTAAGTAAATTTTCGTCACACGAATAGCACCATGTCTACACAATAAAACAAAAATTAATAGGCCAAAAACTAACGTCCCCTACGCAGTTAATCTTCGTCACACGACTATCCCCGCACCAATAAAATAAATCTTCTTCAAACATAGACTAACCTATGCGATCGTCGTTAAACTTTCTCAAAAGATCGACCCCGCTACGACGAAGTTAATCTCAGACAATGAGATTTTGCCAAGTCGGCGGATAAAAGTCTCCCCGAGCAAAAGGCGTCTTCGTCATTCGACTATCCCCGCGTCTGTGAAGTAAATCTTCGTCAAATACGGATTAATCCTTGCAAAGCACATCGCTTTCTTTAAACCTCCTTAGGTTAGGTGGCAGCCCGAAGTATCAGGCTCACTTAGACTATTCAGTCCATTGTGATACCACATTGGTCATCTCTCTTATCACTGAGTGCTGCCCGATTCCAAGGCAAGCTCAATGACAAGAGACCTTTATTTTTATAGCCGAGTCCGAACGGCGTTCCACATTACCGTGAAACCACTTAGAGAAGCTTTGAAACCCTCAGAAATGTCACCAGCATTACTGAGGTGGGATAATCTACCGCTGAAAAACTTGTTGGTGTTCAGTCGAAGCAGGAATCGAACCCACGACCTTGTGTATGCAAGGCGGGCATGCTAACCATTACACCACGGTGGCTCCCAAACCTCCTTATTGTTGGCTTTGGAAGGCATGACTTCCCAAAGAGATGTCGCAGATCGATTAGTAAGATCGAATTCATGGTCACTGCCGAAATTGGTACCTTCTGTACAAACCCTTCCGCTGGGCCCTGAAGTTGGTAACCCAGTAGATGACTTTGAAGTTTCTTTCTTGACTTACCACTGTAAATGGAATTCGTAATAGGTACCTATTATATCTGAACTAAACCACTAATGTAAACAAATGTTCGTCTACCGTTAATAGCTATGGTTGTAAATCCAAAAATTGCATGTAATATTTTTCCGAGTAAAATCACCAAACATATATTTATGAATTATTCCATGGCAGTAAATACGTTACTCATTTTTTAATACATATTCAGGTATGGATATAATTAAAGCAATTAAAATTAATATCAACAACAACAAAAACACATTTTCCACCACCAATCAGCTTTATTCTAATCAGCCAAGCGAGAAATGTCAACTTGGTACATTGCTTACAAAGGCTAAGACTATTCACCCTAACAAGAACATTCCATCAAATGAAACATGTTGCTAAGCAACATTAACTGCAAGCAACAGCAACAACAACCCCTTATCGTCTGTGGCTTGAGTACAGCCCATTGGATACTTTACTCAATTCTATGAGGCATTCGCAAGGCGCCAAATTTAAGCCGGTCCCAAACACACTAAAAAAACGTAAACACAACATGTTGGAGTTGTAAGCGCATACGTGGGAACAGTTGGCACAATGTGTATGCTAAAGAATGCATTCAAGAAGAGTAGATACACAAGTATCTCTTTAAACATATACACTCTTACCAGCTTTATAGGCTATCTTGGGCAGAGAGCACATTCATAAAGAGAAATTTTGTATTTATTGTTGTTGGCGAAGTTAGCTCTCTTGTCAATGGGTAAATTTGGAATTCGCTTATTTTTGATGGTGTTATATTTCAGTGGAAATGGAAATGAAACAAATGTAACAGTTTCCTTTGGTAGAAATGGTTGGAATTTTTAATGGTAAATACTTTGGTGATATTTGGCATTAATGATTGGCCCTTTAGTGCAGTACGAATATTCATAATAAATAATTTTTTTCGATTATATAGATTAAAAACTGTTTCCCAAATATTTTTATACCCTGCGGCATACTGTGGAACAGGGTATTATAAGTTAGTACATATTATATTATATTATATCCAAAATTAATTCTGAAGAACATGGTATTGTGCAATAAACGGTAAAACGGTTCTATAGAAATTTTGTAAACATTTTATTTCTATAGAAAATTTTGTCAAAATTTTATTTCTATATAGAATTTTGTAAAAATTTTGTTTCCATAGAAAATTTTGTCGAAATTTTATTTCTATAGCAAATTTTTTCGAAAATTTTATATTTATAAAAATTTTGTCGACATTTTTATTTTTAAAGAAAATCTTCGGAAAGTTTTATTTCTATAATCAATTTTTTTCGAAAATTTTATTTCTATAGAAATTGTTGTCAACATTTTATTTCTATACAAAATTTTGTCAAAATTCTGTTTCTATTGAAAATGTTATTTCAGTGAAATTTTGTATTGTAATTGAAATTATGTCAAAATTTTATTTCTATAGAAAATTTAGTCTAAATTTTATTTCTATAGAAAACTTAGTCAATATTTTATTTCTATAGAAAAATTTCACAAAATTTTATTTCTATAGAAAATATTGTCAAAATTTTATTTGTATTGAACATTTTGTCAACATTTTATTTCTATAGAAAAGTTTGTTAACATTTTTTTCTATAGAAAATTTAGTCCAAATGTTATTTCTTTAGGTAATTTTGTCAAAACTTTATTTCTCTAGAAAATTTTGTCAAAATTTTATTTCAATAGCAAATTTTGTCAAAATTTTATTTCAATAAAAAATTTTGTCAAAATTTTATTTCAATAGAAAATTTTGTCAAAATTTTATTTTAATAGGAAATTTTGTCAAAATTTTATTTCAATAGAAAATTTTGTCAAGATTTTATTTCTACAGAAAATTTTGTCAAAATTAAATTTCTGTAGAAAATTTTGTCAAAGTTTTATTTCTATAGAAAAATTTACCGAAAATTTTATTTCTATAGAAATTTTTTTCGAAAACTACCTCTATAGACAATTTTGTCAAAATGTTACTTCCATAGAAAGTTTTGCTAAATGTTATTTCTATAAAAAAATTTGTCAAAATGTTATTTCTATAGAAAATGTTTATATGGAAAATTTTGTCAAAATTCTATTTCTGTAGAAAATATTGTCAAAATTTCATTTCTATAAAAAATGTTGTCAAAATGTTATTTTATATGGAAAATTTTGTCAAAATTTTATTTTTATAGAAAATTTTCTCAAAATTTTATTTCTATAAAAAGTTTTGTCAAATTTTATTTCTATAAAAAATTTTGTCAACATTTTATTTCTATAGAAAATTTTGTCACAATTTAATATTAGTGAAATTTTTATAAAATTTTTAGTTCTGTAGAAAATTTTGTAAAATGTTACTTCTACAGAAAATTTAGTCAACATTTTATTGCTATAGAAAATTTTTTCAAAATTTTATTTCTATTGAAAATTTTGTCAAAATTTTATTTCTATTGAAAATTTTGTCAAAATTTTATTTCTATATGAAATTTTGTCAAAATTTTATTTTTATAGGAAATTTTGTCAAAACTTTATTTCTCTAGCAAATTTTGTCAAAGTTTTATTTCTATAGAAATTTTTCCGAAAATTTTATTTCTATAGAAATTTTTTCGAAAACTACCTCTATAAACAAAATTTATTTATTTCTGTAGAATATTTTATTTCTGTCGAACAGAAATAATATTTCTACAGAAAAGTTTTTTAACATTTTTTTCTATAGAAAATTTAGTCCAAATTTTATTTCCATAGGTAATTTGGTCAAAACTGTATTTCTCTAGAAAATTTTGTCAAAATTTTATTTCAATAGAAAATTTTGTCAAAATTTTATTTCAATAGAAAATTTTGTCAAAATTTAATTTCTATAGAAATTTTTGTCAAGATTTTATTTCTATAGAAAATTTTGTCAAAATTTAATTTCTGTAAAAAATTTTGTCAAAGTTTCATTTCTATAGAAAATTTTACCGAAAATTCTATTTCTATAGAATTTTTTTTCGAAAACTACCTCTATAGACAATTTTGGCAAAATTTTACTTCTATCGAAAGTTTTGATAAATGTTATTTCTGTGGAAAATTTTATTTCTATAGAAAATGTTGTCCAAATTTTATTTTATATGGAAAATTTTGTCAAAATTCTATTTCTTTAGAAAATGTTGTCAAAATTTCATTTCTATAAAAAAATTTGTCAAAATGTTATTTTATATGGGAAATTTTGACAAAATTTTATTTTTATAGAAAATTTTATTTCTATAAAAACTTTTGTCAAATTTTATTTCTATAAAAAAATGTTGTCAACATTTATTTCTGTAGAAAATTTTGTCACAATTTAATATCAGTGAAATTTTTGTAAAATTTTTATTTCTGTAGAAAATTTTGTAAAATGTTACTTCTATAGAAAATTTAGTGAACATTTTATTGCTATAGAAAATTTTGTAAAAAATTTATTTCGAAAGAAAATTTTTTCAATATTTTATATGTTTTCAAAATTTTATTTCTGTAGAACGTTTTTTCAAAGTTTTATTTCTATAGAAAATGTTGTTTCTGTTGAATTTATTTTTTCAAAATTTTTTTCAATAAAAAATTTTGTCAACATTTTATGAAATAACATAAAAGAAAATTTTGTCGAAATTTCATTCCTGTACAAAATTTTGTAAAAGTTTTATTTCTATAGACATTTTTTCCGAAAATTTTATTTCTATAGAAATTTTTTCGAAAACTACCTCTATAGACAAAATTAATTTATTTCTGTAGAAAATTTTGTCAAAATTTTATTTCTGTAGAAAATTTTGTATAGAAAATTTCTATACAATTTTTTTTCCGAAAATGTTATTTCTATAGAAATTTTTTCGAAAAGTACCTCTATAGACAATTTTGTCAAAATTTTACTTCTATAGAAAGTTTTGTCAAAATGTTATTTCTATGGAAAATTTTGTCAAAATGTTGTTTCTATAGAAAATTTTATTTCTAAAGAAAATTTTCAGAAAATTTTATTTCTATAGAAAAATTTTCCAAAAAATTTATTTTTATAGAAATACTATAGAAAATTTTTTCGAAAACTTTATATCTATAGACAATTTTGTCAAGATTTAATTTTTATAGAAAATTTTGTCAACATTTTATTTTTATAGAAAATTTTGTCAAACATTTATTTCTATAGAAAATTTTGTCAAAATTTTATTTCTATAGTTCCGAGAGGAATGTTTAGTAAAATCAACCAAAACATTAAGATTTCTACTAATCCACTAAACAATAAAAAAAATTTACTATTTTTGGTAGAATACTGAGGCAACCGTGATCAGGACTCGTAAAAAGAAATCCATTATTTGTCGAATAAATGGCGTTATTTGTATTCCTGGTGAATTTTGTGAACTTTCATTTATCACAGAGTGCAGTACTGTTCGATATTTACATTCATGACAAGGGACCTACTTCTTATAGCCAAGTCCAACCACCTAGAGAAGCTTTGGAACACTCAGAAAAGTCACCAGCATTTTTTAGAGAGGATAATCCAACAAAAAGTCCCTGTTTCCTTGAGTTACCATGCGGTATCGGTTTCGAAATTTATAAGGCCACATGATAACCCAGCAAAAAAGTGTAGCCGAAAATGCTATTTTAGGATCCCGAAGTTGCGCGAAATCGGATGCATTATTTTAACATATGCATCCTTTGCCTTGATTTCGCTTTATTTCTTTAGTTGTAATGGTACTTCAATATTTCGGATTTAAGTTGATAATATAAGAAAAAAACAATAGAAAATTAAAATCATTGCTTCCTCTGTTTCCACCTGTAAATAAAAAAAATTTCGAAAAAATTTTCAAATATTTTTTTTTTTTTTTGGGAAATTTCCATTATTTTATTGGCCTTTGCTTTGTTTTATACTTATTTTTTTATTTGTTGCGAAAACTGTTTAAAACAAAGATTATTTACCACCTCAAAAAAACTTCTTGTGAATTAAAAATTTAATACATTTCGAAAAGAGCATTTTTGATTACATATTTCTCCTAATGACTTATGAGAACTTCCAATTATTTTTGCTAAGTATTTAATGCTTTCAATCGTAGGTATCAGTTTTATTACCTTGATATGGGTTTATCATTTTTCTTTCAATGTAAATATCAGTTAGTCATCCACATGTCATCCGCACAATAATTTACTTAGTTGCAGTAATTTTTGGCATTTATTTAAAATAAACACCACGAACTTCTCCCCTATGATATGATTCTCTATTGTTTTCAAGTCTAACTCAGCATGCACTCACACTTCATACACTTACCCCCAAATGAGTAGTAGTAACGGTGTTGTATTTGCATTGAAGCCAACTACGTTACTCAATTTAGTTCTAATTAGAATTTTTGCCAATTTGAATTGGAACATTCGCCGTTAAGTACCGATGAAACAAAGAACAAGAAGAAGAAAAAAACGAGAACAGTAAAATTATTCGCCTTTCCGATGAGATGCCGATAAATACACACACACGCACACACACAGAAGAGATCCATAACAGCAGGGAGTGTAGTGTTTAACTGTTTCAAAATGTTAACCCTCCCCCACCCAAACAGAAAGGATGATAGGTCTCTTCGGTGGTCATGGTTGTATGAGGGTGTTTGTTTTAAGCAAGACCTGCTGCTGCTGTTGCTACTGGTGTTGTTATTTCCTGTTTTCATTCACATGTTTGTTTTTATTGTTTTTTTCCCAATGAGTATGAGCAAATGACCCGGCTCTCACTCTCTTTGTTTTGCATTTTCTCATCAACTCTCTGTGTGTAATATTGTGGTAGGCATTGTTGCTTTACTTTTACTAGAACAGAAAAAAACCCAACAACTTTACTGTTTGTGATGGTTCGTTGATTTTGTGTTGCTTCGTTTCCAAAAATTACTGCTAATACTCTCTTTTCTCTCTAGAACTCTGGTTCTCTTTGGCCAAATAACAAAAAGCCTTACTCACTTTGTGGAGCACAGGAAGAAGAAGAATAACAAATTCGCCTTAACCCAACATGCCTTAACATACGAAACAACGAAAAGTTTCTTTAGTCTCCAGTTCAGTTCATATCGGGTTTTCATACGGTTTGGTGGTTTATGGAAATTGATACGCGCGCGCATTTCCCCCGTTGAAACCAACAATTCTAAGTGAATTTTTAATTAACCAAACAAAAGAGTTTATCTACAAAAAAGGAAAGAAAAATTCTAAAACAAGAAGAAGATGAATGAGGAGAAAAATAAAATTAAATGCCAAAGTAAATGTTGGATGAAATAATAATAACAACATCAACAAAATATATAGGCAAGAAAATTAAAGAAAAATTGTTTTCATGTAATTGGGATAGGTGCAAATGAATGAAGGGATTTTTTTCTTCTGCAAGAGATTTAAATAAAAGTGAAATTGTGTTAAAGATAATTTAAAGAAGAAAAATAAATTACCAGCAACAAACCAAAAAGAAAGAGAAATCCTTGTAGAAAAAAATTAATAAATTCACTAAAAAATAAAATAAAATAATACATATTAAAATTTATGGCAAATTAGATTATTAAAAAAAAATTAAGGAAAATATAGTGAAAATTTTGTGGAATTCTTTGAGATATTTATTGTGAAAAATGTGTTATTGACCCAGTGATTCTTCATATAAAAAAAACGCTGTAAAACTGTTTCCTTTGAAGGTAATAAAAATTTGTGAATTTCTTTGAAAAATTTATAAACATTTTATACTGGATCAATTTTTGTTTTATGTCATATACTTAATTGTGATTAGTGATACCCCTATAAGAACTCTCTACTAAAGCAAAAAAATCGGGGATAATAAAGTTTGTTTTTCTGTTTTCTACTTCTCAAGTGTAAACAAAATCTTTTGTGGGCTATGTTGTTGGTAAAATTTCTAAGATATCTGCCAAACTTGAAAAAAGAAAACGAAAGCAAATAAAAACGTCACACATAAACTTTGGTGTCCTTTGCACATTCTTTTGCCTTCTTGTTGTCCTTGTGGCATTGGCTATTTTTGCCATGGCTTGCTGGTTATAGACCCCCCACAAAACCCATTGCCATTCGGAATAAAATTTTTGTTTGACATAGTTTTCATCTATGTATTTGTTTTTTTGTTGTTGTACAAGTAACAACAAAAACAACAACACCAACATTATTATATTCATCATCATGGTCCTCATCATTATCGCTGTGTAGAAGAAAAACACCAGCATTGAAAATAAGATCATTTTCCGTAAAATGTTTCTTTACTGGTGTGAGTGTATGTATGTGTGTGTGTGAATATTCTCGAAAGCCAGATTGTATGAACCAGAGAGTGTAGAATGTCTAACTTGAGTTTGTGTGTACGATTGCCTTATTCTCTTCTCCCCCATCACTCTCCACCTTTAGGTGCATAAATTCCGTTAGTTATGCGAGTAAGGTCTGTTCTTAAGATACTTAAAAAAACCCTAGAACTAAAAAACCAAAAAGAGTTAACAACAACAAAAATAAATAAACAAACCAAAAACCCATAACTAACCTTCCCTTAGTGCCGCACACACAACCTAACCGAGCACCAACCAACTATCGAAAACATTCACCTACCCCCCCCCACACAACCTCCAAAAAACTCATTGAACATTGTGTACAGGAATTAAAATAATGTCTTTGAACTATTTTTTCAATGTTATGTGTGATGATTGTTGTGGCTGTTGGTTTTGTTGTTGCAGTTGGATGAAGTTGTTGCAAATGCCAGAAGTAAAAATAGCAAACAAACAACAAATATTTCTGATAGAGATACGTACATATGTGTGTGTAGTAGCTACAACCAAACGGTTTAGTAGTTTTGACAGGTGCGTGTATTGAAGCAACACATTTGGTACAGTACAATCAGTGTTGCCATAAAGGGGGAAAATAACCCAAATATCGTTAGAAAAATTACAAATGGCTTTTAGTTCATTCGGATGGATAATCATATGAATTATTTGGATAGAATAGAAATAATGTAAATAATGGATAAAAATATATCCCATATAATAAGTAGACAAGTATATAATGCCGTTAGTTCGGCCAGGACGAAGCTTATGTACCCTCCACCATGGATTGCCTAGAAACTTCTACTAAAGATTGCCATCCACAATCGTATTACTTGGGTTGCGATAGCACTTGCCGATGGCAAGGTATCTTAAAACTTCCTAACACCGTCTTCTAAATTGTAAGTTAGTCCATACGTGGTATATATTAAACTAAAAAAGGCCGATTAAATACGTATATAATTTAGTTTGACAAAATTTTCTATAGCAATAAAATGTTGACAAAATTTTCTATTGAAATAAAATTTTGACAAAATTTTCTATTGAAATAAAATTTTGATAAAATTTTCTATAGTAATAAAATCTTGACAAAATTTTCTATAGAAATTAAATTTTGACAAAATGTTCTATAGAAATAAAATTTTGACAAAATTTTCTATAGAAATAACATTTTGACAACATTTTCTATAGAAATAAAATGTTAACAAAATTTTCTATAGAAATAACATTTTGACAAAATTTTCTATAGAAATAAAATGTTGACAAAATTTTCTATAGAAATAAAATTTTGACAAAATTGTCTATAGAAATAAAATTTTGACAAAATTTTCTATAGAAATAAAATTTTGACAAAATTTTCTATAGTAATAAAATCTTGACAAAATTGTCTATAGAAATAAAATTTTGACAAAATTTTCTTAGAAATAAAATTTTGACAAAATTTTCTATAGAAATAAAATTTTGACAAAATTTTCTATAGCAACAAAATTTTGATAAAATTTTCTTTAGCAATACAATTTTGAAAAAATTTTCTATAGAAATAAAATTTTGACAAAATTTTCTATACAAATAAAATTTTGACAAAATTTTCTATAGAATTACAATTTTGACACAATATTCTATAGAATTATAATTTTCACAACATTTTCTATAGAAATAAAATGTTGACAAAATTTTCTATAGAAATAAAATGTTGACAAAATTTTCTATAGAAATATAATTTTTACAAGATTTTCTATAGAAATAAAATTTTGACACAATATTCTATACAATTACAATTTTCACAACATTTTCTATAGAAATAAAATTTTGACAAAATTTTCTATAAAAATAAAATTTTGACAAAATTTTCTATAGAAATAAAATGTTGACAAAATTTTCTATACAATTACAATTTTCACAACATTTTCTATAGAAATAAAATTTTGACAAAATTGTCTATAGAAATAAAATTTTGACAAAATTTTCTATAGAAATAAAATTTTGATAAAATTTTCTATAGAAATGAAATTTTGATAATATTGTCTATAGTAATAAAATTTTGGTAGATTATTTTTGGCTCGAGTGGCAACTATGATTATGAACCGATATGGACCAATTTTTGTGTGATTGGGGATCGGCTATATATAACTATAGACCGATGTGGACCATTTTTTGCATGGTTGTTAGATACCCTAAGCTTTCACCTCGTACCAAATTACAACCGGATCGGATGAATTTTGCTCCTCCAAGAGGAGACCGGAGGTCAAATATGGGGATCGGTTTATATGTGGGCTATATATAATTATTAACCGATATGAACCAATTTCAGCATGGTTGTTAGAGACCATATACTAACGCCATGTACCACATTTCAGCAGGATCGGATGAAATTTGCTTCCCTTAGAGCCAAGCCAAATATGGGGATCGGTTTATATGGGGGCTATATATAATTATGGAGCGATGTGGACCAATTTTTGCATTTTTATAAGAGGCCGTATACCGACACAATGTACACAATTTCAGATTGGGTGAAATTTATTTCTTTTAGAGGATCCGCAAGCCAAATCTGGGGATGGCTTTATATGGGGGCTCTATATAATTATGGACCAATATGGACCAATTTTTTCATGTTTGTTAGATACCACACCATCAAAAAAATCGCTTTTCTAACATATGTTCCAAACATATTTTGCAGGAAGCATATATATTATTGGATATTGCCGGAACATTATTATATTTGTTTTATGTGAACATATTATATGTTTGGAAGCATTTTGAGCCCAAAAACATTATATACTTGGAAGAATTTTCTCCCCAAGAAGATTGTGCTCATTCCCTCACATAATTTTCACTTCCACGAAATTTTTAGTTCTCGGCACCTTTTTCTGTAATACAAGTAATGTTGAAGAAATTATTCAATTTTATATATTTTTTTTAATTTTACCTTTCGCCTGGACGGAGAATCGAACCGGGAACCATGCAATTTGTAAGCCAACACACTACCACTGGGCTACGTAGCTGTTATAGTCACCAATAGATAATTATCGTTATAAGTTACATTTATATAGCATAGCTTGCAGCGCCCACGAGCCCATGCAAACATAACATTATTTAACAGAAACATACATTTGTTGGCCACGTGGAGCAGTGGTTAGCATACGTTCCGATTTCTTTTAACGAACCAAGAAAAAAAATTGTGCCCATAATGCCAAACTGATAAACAAAACACATGTCCACATATAGATAATGTGCTGCTCAAGAGGCGAAAACATGCTGTTTTTTTCAAATGTCTATTCTCTTGGTTCCGAATGTCTATTCTCTTTACTCCGAATATTCATTCTAATATTCAAATTAAATAATATTTAGACTTAAGCATATCAAATTTTTGGCCTTATAAAACAGTTTTCCGAAACAACATATAAGCGGTTTTACAGAAATTGCTCTCTTTTCATTCTCTCGCTGTGTTATGTTGATATCTTTCGTCAACCCTCCCGGTTTCCATCTCTATTTCTTTCTCTATACTCTCTCTACCTGCCGCTCTCTGAATAAAATATCATAACATATATATGTTTACTCGAAATTTGTAAATTTATATATGTTTACATTCACACATATTATTTTTATGAAACATTCATGCCCCAAACATAATATATTCTAACATATTAACATATGTGTCCCAAACATTTAGTGTTAGTTTAGGAACATTACATGTTTGCACTTAAATATATTGTGTTTAAAAATTGTGCCCGAAACACATTTTGTTTATATCGGAACATATGAAAAACATATTTTTCTAACAGTGCATATACTAACACTATGTACCAAATTTCAGGCAGATCGGAAATTTTGTACGTAGTGTTAGTATATGATCTCTAACAACCATGCAAAAATTGATCCACATCGGTTCATAATTATATATATACCCCATATAAACCGATTCCCCGATTTGGCTTGCGGAGCCTCTAAGAGAAGCAAATTTCATCCGATCTGGCTGAAATTTGGTACATTGTGTTAATATATGGTCTCTAATGACCGTGCAAAAATTGGTTAACATCGGTCCATAATTATATATAGCCCCCATATAAACCGATCCCCAGATTTGACCTCCGGAGCCCCTTGGAAGAGCAAAATGCATCCGATTCGGTTGAAATTTGGTACGTGATGTTAGTATATTTTATGCAACAACCATATGTTAAAGTGGCAGCCCGATTAAGATTCAAGCTCACTTAGACTATTCAGTCCATGCAGGAATTGGTTCATATCAGTCCATAATTATATATAGCTCCCATATAAACCGATCCCCAGATTTGACCTCCGGTGCCTTTTGGAGAAGTAAAATTCATCCGATCTGGTTGAAATTTGGTACGTGGTGGTAGTATATGGCCCTTAACAACCATGCCTAACTAGGTCCATATCGGTCTATAGTTATATATAGCCCTCAGATAATTCGATCCCCAATCTCACAAAAATTGGTCCATATCAAGTTCATAATCATATATAGCCCCCATATAAGCGACCGCCATATTTCAATTCTGGCTCTCTACGTACCGTGCAAAAGTCTATATCGATTTGTAATTATTTGTAGACTTACCTATACCACAACCTAAGTAATCCAATTGTGGATGACAGTCTTTCGTAGAAGTCTCTTCGCAATCCATGGTGGAGGGTACATAAGATTCGGCCTGGCCGAACTTACGGCCGTATATACTTGTTTTTTATTTTACATATCATTTCTAATGCCACTGTATTCAATTTATTCACTTATCTTAAATTAATATAGCATTTCGATTAAAAGAAAATAAGCTTTTTGCACTTGGGTGATGATTTTATTATTTTATAAAATATTTGCTGTATAAAATATCTGTACTATTAGTATCCTTTCTTGTATCCATTTATAGTTGGTTAGAACCTTAAGGATTTTTATAGGTACTAATCCCACATATACTAATCCCATATATAAATATATGCGTGGATATATCAACACCTACCAAAACACGATATCAATATATGTGTGAGTGCATATATTTCCCTTATAAGATATCTCAAGTTAAAATGTGTTCTCTTTAGTGTTCTCTCTTGTCTGCTAGGTCTTGTTTCATATACTATATGTACATAGATATAGATCCTAGTGTAAAAACTATAATTTATGACTTGAAATATGCAATAAAATTTCATCATAAAAATGAAAATATTGCACAAATATATGTGTGAGTGTGTGTGTGTAAAATAAAAATTATTATATTTATATATTGTACATTTTATATATGTGAAAATGTGAACTATGCTAACGTGTGCATTACCTACGTCTATGCTTCGTTCCGTTGTATTTTAATGTTCTTGTGTACATATGAATGTGTTGGCATTTTTATAGTTCTCCCCTTAATGGCATCTGAGAAAACAGAAATTTTGCATTAGATATAGAAATGATATATTGTTGTTAGTTTTATGTTTAACGAAGCGAAATTATTTTATAGGTTTACAAAAAAAAAAAAAAAAAAAACTGAACAAATATTTTACAAATACATAATTTGAGAAACAATTTGGATATATTAATTGAAATGGAATAAATTAAATCTCCACCATAGGAAGATGATGGGTATAGAATAAGTTAGTTAGCCATTCCGTTTGTAACATAACGAAATATCGATTTCCGATTATTCATGTATCCTTGATGTGGGAGAAATTCTAAGATGATCTAATGAAGTCCGTCCGACTATCTGTCTGCCCGTTGTAATCACGCTACAGACTTCGACAGTAGAGATATCGTTTCGTTTTTGGCTGCACGCAAGTTCGAAGATAGTCGATTTTCCATTTGCCTGAATTTTAATATCAGGATGACTGTAATACCATACAGAAGAATGCTTTATTAGATTATTTAGTTTATCGACCTTTTTATGATTATTAACAGTTTTATAAATTAGTGCATATGTTTGCAGTCTTTGGCAATATTGCTGAGGGCTGGCCCCTGAGACGGTCTGAGTCATGTCCTCTTGTCTGTGAACAAATTTTTGCGATAAAAGTCTAGGTCGTAAATTTAGTCCAATCGACTTAAAATTTAGCACAAGTATGTGTTTTGGCTCAGATTAGAACCCTATTGATTTTAGAAGAAATCGGTTCATTTTTAGATATAGCTCCCATATATATCTTTCGCCCGATATCTACAAATATGGCCCCAGAAGCCAGAATTTCAGCTTGATTTGCTTTAAAATTTCCACAAGGAGTGCAATGGACAGTGTCGTAAAATGTACCGAGTTTGGTTGAAATAGGTTAAAATTTAGATATAGCTCCCATATAGATCTTTCGCCCGATATCCACTTATATGGCCCAGAAAAGGTCGCTATTTTAGTCCAAACGACTTCAAATTTGACACAAGGATGTGTTTTGGGTCAGAATAGAATCCTATTGATTTTGAAAAAAAAATCGGTTCAGTTTTAGATATAGCTCCCATATATATCTTTCGCCCCATTTCTACTAATATAGTCCCAGAAAACAGAATTTATGTCCGATTTGCTTTAGATTCTGCACAATGAGTGCAATTAATAGTCTGCCGAATTTGGTTGAAATCGGATCAGATTTAGACTAAGCCCCCATATAACATACTAAAGACTGTCATCCACAATCGAATTACTTGGGTTGCGTTAACACTTGCCGATGGCAAGGTATCTTAAAACTTCTTAACACCGTCTTCTTAATTGTAAGTTAGTCCATACGGGGTATATATTAAACAAAATTAAAAAAAGGGCCGATTAAATACGTATATAATTCAGTTTGACAAAATTTTCTATAGAAATAAAATTTTGACAAAATTTTCTATAGAAATAAAATTTTGACAAAATTTTCTATGGAAATAAAATTTTGACAAAATTTTCTATATAAATAAAATTTTGACAAACTTTTCTATAGAAATAAAATTTTGAAAAAATTTTCTATATAAATAAAATTTTGACAAAACTTTGTATAGTAATAAAATTTGGAAAACTTTTCTATAGAAATAAAATTTTGACAAAATTTTCTATACACACAAAAAATAGTTTTTCTGGTTCAATCACGAAATTAATTGATCCAATTAATTTTTTAATTGAAATGTCTTCAATCACAGAAATGATAGTATCAATTAAAAAATGAATTGAAGGTTAATTAAAAATTAATTGATCCAATTAAAAAATTAATTGATACTATTAATGTTTGTGATTGATTTTTGTTTCAATTACAAAATTTGTTCATTCAATTAAATTTTTAATTGAATACGTTTTTAAAACTCAATTAAAATTTTAATTGGAACATTTTCATGAAATTTTTTTCTGTGTAGAAATAAAATTTTGATAGATTATTTTTGGGGATCGGTATATATATATATAACTATAGACCGATATGGACCAATTTTGGCATGGTTGTTAGCGGCCATATACACACAAAAAAATTTTTTTTGATTTCAATCACGAAAATCGCGGATTCAATCATTTTTTTAATTGAAATGTCTTCAATCACGAAAATGATAGTATCAATCACCCATTTTGATTGAAAACCAACACGATTTTCAATTAAAAATTTAATTGACTTTTGTCACGGAATCAATTACTTGTGTGATTGAATCAATTAAAAACGTGATTGATTTTTAACATAAAATTCAATCACAGTTTTAATTGAATCAATTAAAATTTTAATTAATTTCGCGACAAAAATCGATCAACTATTTGATTCATTCAATTAAATAATTAATTGAAATTGGCTATAAATTTCAATCAAAAAAATTATATATTGCGACCCCAAAATCGTATTTAATTTTATTTGAAATAAAAGAAAATGTGTGTTTCTTATAAAACATATTTAATATTTTTTTATTTTTGAATTATGCAATAGACAAATAAATTTGGTTCTTGTCATTTGTGGTTTGTTCTAACATAATTTACAAATACAATTACATAAATTATATAAATCATAATCTTCCTTATAATAATAACCATGTTAGCATGGTCCTTCTAATATGTAGATGCGCCTAGATTTCCAATAAATCAGCAGCCTGTAAGCTAAATTAGTTTTTCTGAAAGTAAACATAATAATTCGAATTTAATTTTGTTCAATTAAAAGTTAATTTTGTTAAACATTACCTGCATAGAATATCAAGTTCAATTATTAGTTCCAGGTTGCAGATTTATAATCTTCTTTTGCAGTTGTAGTCTTTTAGCATAAAAAGGTGTATTAAGGAGCTCGGTAATTTAATTTTAGTAGCAATTCCTTTCCAAAATTTCCGCACATTGAAATCGTCTATTAAAATTTGAACCAATCATAGACAAAAATAATGGGAAAGCAATGTAATATTTGGTATTATATTGATGATACTTTGCAAATTCTAAAAATAGAAAGAAATATATAAATGGGAAATACATATTTTTATTATTTTCGGATATTTTTCATATTTTTAAATCCAAAAGAAAGAACTTTTTTACCATTACATAACTCAGCTCATTAGTTTATATATCAGATATACTGCTCTCTACTTGGGTTCAAACTGAAAAAGGCACACGCTCACAAAAAACCGCTTCTGTAACATATACTCCCAAACATATTTTGCTTCAAGCATATACATTTTTGGGTATTGCCCAAACATTTATATGTTTGATCTCTTTCAATATGTTTGAAAGCATATTGGTCTAAACAATATATGTTTGGGTAGTCTAAGTTCCAAACATTTTGTATTTTTGCATCCAAATTCAATAATGTTGTCTTCCAAAAAACAATATGTTATTATGTGAACATATAATATGTTTGGAAGCATTTTGCACCCAAAAATATTATATGCTTAAAAAAATTCTCCCAAACAATATTGTGCTCAAAATTTTATTTATTTATTTATATATTTACAATCATAATGAATTATGAAAATAAACAGGTAATATAGGTGCTAACAACATAGGTTTTCGACCTGAATGCTCAAAATTTTGTTTCTGCCCAATTGTATATTCCCCGACATCTTTCTCACTTCCACGAGATTTTTTAGTTCTTAGCACCTTTTTCTGTAATACAAACATTGTAGAAGAAATTATTCAATTTTATGATTTTTTTTATTTTAATTTTACCTTTTGCCGGACGGGGACTCGAACAGCGGACCACACAGTTTGTAAGGATCAAAGAAGTAGCTGATCAATTGCCCAAGGAAAAATAAAATGCTAATTTTGTAATAACAAGCAACAACCACCAACTTAATTCAATATCGCTCCCTGTTAAATAGCGCTCCAAGCTACTAAACACATATATGTTAATAGGCTATTTCTAAATTAATATATGTTTGCATTCAAGCATATTATATTTACAAACATTTTATGTCCCAAACATGTTATGCTAGTTTATGAACATTATATGCTTGCACTCAAAAATATTGTGTTTAAAAATGTGTGTTCCAAACATATAATGTTTATAGCCAAACATATGAAAAGCAGTCTTTTTCAACCGTGCAGGTAAAACAAATATACAATTTAATGCCAACGCCACTTCGCAACTTCAAGGTGAATCTTCCAACAAACCCATACCGCTCTTGGTTTTAAGAAAACTAGTAGTGAAAAAAATATAATTTTAAAAGATCAATACGGTACCAACTTTTTTGTTGCAAACATATTCTTACATATTTGATAAAATGATGGAGTTGATTGTTCAATTTCACGAAATAAAATTGGTTACTAAAAGAAATGAATAAAAAATATATTATTTTAGTCCGTTTAATGTAAACAGGCTTCAATGGAAAACGGTATTCACATTTCACAATTTCTTACCTTCAATAAACGTAGATTGTTTTCCATTTTTACAATACCACAAAACACACAGGTAATTTCAAATGCGTTCTGTCATATATTTTTTTCCAACCTTTAGCACGTGGCCATTTGTTGTTGCACACTTTATTTATTTCAACCCTTTGCTATGATTTGTTGTTGCGTTCAAAATATTCATGTACACATTTTCAATGCACCAGACAGAATGTCGCCAATCATGTTTTTCAATTTACGCGAAAAACAAAAACCCAACCGTTCGTTAAAAGTTACTTCTACAGACTGATCTCTCCATCATACATTGTTAAATAAATACCCATTCTCTTGTTCTCTTTTCGCTCTTTCCATTGCTCAAAATTATTCAATTTCAATCACTAAGATGATTGGATCAATCACATGTGTAATTGGAAACGGAAAAATTTTCAATCACGTTTGTAATTGAAAATTATTTCCGAATTGATTAACAAATTGATTGAATCAATTAATATTTTAATTGGAAACGTTACAAATATCAATCATTTTTTTAATTGGGTTTTATTCGTATTTGATTAAATAATTAATTGAATCAATTAACATATTAATTGAATCTGTTTCCAAATTCAATTAAGTGTTTAATTGAAAAAATGTTGGTGATAATTTTTTGTGTGTACGAGCGTAATGTACCAAATTTCACCACGTACCAAATTTCAACCGGATCGGGTGAATTTTGCTCTTCCAAGGGGCTCCCGAGGTCAAATCTGGGGATAGGTTTATATGGGGGCTACATATATTTTTATGGACCGATGTGGACCAATTCTTGCATGGTTTTTCGAGACCATATACTAACACCATGTACCAAATTTCAGCCGGATCGGATGAAATTTGCTTCTCTTAGAGGCTCCGCAATCCAAATCTGGTGATCGGTTTATATGGGGGCTATATATAATTATGGACCGATTTAGACCAATTTTTCCATGGTTGTTAGAGACCATATGCTAACACCATGTACCAAATTTCAGCCGGATCGGATGAAATTTGCTTCTCTTAGAGGCTCCGCAATCCAAATCTGGTGATCGGTTTATATGGGGGCTATATATAATTATGGACCGATTTAGACCAATTTTTCCATGGTTGTTAGAGACCATATGCTAACACCATGTACCAAATTTCAGCCGGATCGGATGAAATTTGCTTCTCTTAGAGGCTCCGCAATCCAAATCTGGTGATCGGTTTATATGGGGGCTATATATAATTATGGACCGATTTAGACCAATTTTTCCATGGTTGTTAGAGACCATATACTAACACCATGTACCAAATTTCAGCCGGATCGGATGAAATTTGCTTCTCTTAGAGGCTCCGCAATCCAAATCTGGTGATCGGTTTATATGGGGGCTATATATAATTATGGACCGATTTAGACCAATTTTTCCATGGTTGTTAGAGACCATATGCTAACACCATGTACCAAATTTCAGCCGGATCGGATGAAATTTGCTTCTCTTAGAGGCTCCGCAATCCAAATCTGGTGATCGGTTTATATGGGGGCTATATATAATTATGGACCGATTTAGACCAATTTTTCCATGGTTGTTAGAGACTATATACTAACACCATGTACTAAATTTTAGCCGGATGGGATGAAATTTGCCGAATCGGATGAAATTTGCTTCTCTTAGAGCCTCCGCAATCCAAATCTGGGGATCGGTTTATATGGGGGCTATATATAATTATGGACCGATGTGGACCCATTTTTGCGCAGTTGTTAGAAACCATATACTAACACCATGTACCAAATTTCAGCCGGATCGGATGAAATTTGCCGGATCGGATGAAATTTGCTTCTCTTAGAGGCTCCGCAAGTCAAATATGAGCGTCGGTTTATATGGGGGCTACACGTGAAAGTGGTCCGACATGGCCCATTTGTAATACCATCCAACCTACATTAATAACAACTACTTGTGCCAAGTTTTAAGTCGATAGCTTGTTTCGTTCGGAAGTTAGCGTGATTTCAACAGACGGATGGACGGACGGACATGCTTAGATTGACTCAGAATTTCACCACAACCTAGAATGAACATACTTTATGGGGTCTTAGAGCAATATTTCGATATGTTACAAACGGAATGACAAAGTTAATATACCCACATCTTATGGTGGAGGGTATAAAAATTAATAGTATGAATTAATTTTTTAATTGGATCAATTAATTTTTAAATTGACTCTCAAGTAATTTTTTAAATGGTACTAAAAATTAATCGGATCAATTAATTTCGTGATTGATTCAGAATTTTTTTTTTTGTGTGTACTAAAATATTTCTGTATATCACATAATTCTACAAAAAAACACATATAGTTCGAGGAAAAAGGATACATGTATATATGGCTGAACATTTGAAATGTTCATATTTCAATTGCTGATATTATCCATTAAAATCGATTTTAACGAGCTGGAAGCAAAAGCATAAAAATGTACTGACATAGACTGTCAAAGGAGTAATATAATATGCGGATCATATGGGATACCAAGTGAAAGCTTTAAAGGGAAACTCGCTTTAAATGTCAATACACAAATAATCTTCATAGCGAAAGACACTTCAACATTGTGGTGATATTTGCAAGGGCTCTTAACGCTATCATTAAGGGATTTTCGATTTCAAAGGAAAGATAAATTAAACAAAATCAAAAAAAAAAAAAACTCAACACAATCTCTTCTTCCAATTACAATGAAAATCAATCTCGAATTGTTATTTCGATTTATATTCAATGGTATTGTAATCAGAGAACAATTAGAAAATTAATGAAAGCTAAATACAAACGACATTTCCCCTCTTACTACAGCTATACCGGCATACCGACAATCTGTGATTTGTTAGCTAAAATTTAAATCTTTTCATGGCATCAAATTTTATTTGAAATTGGGAAAATTTAAATCTACGCATTTAATCTGTATGTAGTCGAATACAAATCTGATTTTCTATGGTAACGGTAACGGGGAAAATGAATTTACACTCAATTGTTAATGAGAAAAACAAAAACAAGAAAATTATTTTAGGGGAACTATCAATGACATATGGCATTTAAATCTTGTAAAAATTAAGCGAAAATCAAATTAAATCGTTTGTGAAGTTAATGGGCCTTAAAATCATTTATATGTGCTTTTAAACAAAAATTAAAAAACCGAAAATCTATTTTTTTTTTGACATTCCTAGTCAAACTTTTCTATAATTTTATCGAATATCGTAAAGAGCGAGGTGCAACTTTCCAATCGAAATTTCCAGAATGGAAACGTCTCCATATATTTTCAAAATGTCATTGGAGACTTGTGTGGGATTGTGGAGTAATTCGCTTAGACTCCGACTCTAGAGTCAACTCCGACTACTGCTACTATATCCCATTTTAATAACAATCCATTTGTAATTCTATGGTAGAGGGTACCCAACTCGGGCCGACATAAGTTATCTTATTTGCCGAGATTAATGTTTTCAAAAAACACAAAATTTAAAAATTGACACGAATTGCACACCAACAAACTTATCATTTTAAGCGCCTTAATAAATACAACATTGCAAATTTCAAGTCAATCCGCTCAGATATAAACAAACTGCATCATATAACAAAATAAGTCGGTTTCCTACTACCTCCCTCATTTAATATTATAATTTATTATGGTTTCAAAAATTTTAATATATAAATGAAATTCCATTTCTAGAAGAAAAAAAGATTATGGTATCGATCTGTATGGGTTTTAACCCGAATCGACCCAGATCTTTTTTTTAATTTTTCGGAAATATTTCATAGGGCATTTATGTAGGTCCTAGGGGATATAAATCAATTTTTTTTTTCATTTTGCCCTTTCAGATCGAAAGATATAGGGTGTGGCCATATGGTCACATTGGGTACGATTTGTGTTCGTACAACACGAAAAAAATCGAGTTATTTTACATGTGACCATTTGGTAACACTGGGCTGATTCGGGTTAATACAAAAGACATGAAAAAATCTTAATTGTTACAACTCCGATTCCGAAAATTTTACCACAAATCTACTTTTCCTCTGTTGTTTAAGCTAGTCTTATAGATATGAAATAAAACATTGACAAACAATTTTAATGAAAATAAAATTTTGACACAATTTTCTATAGAAATAAAGTTTTAAGAAATTTTTCTATAGAAATAAAATTATTGCAAAATTTTATTTCTATAGGAATAAAGTTTTGACAAAATTTTCTATAGCAATAAAATTTTGACAAAATATTCTATAGACATAAAATTTTGACAACATCTCCTATAGCAATAAAATTTTGACAAAATTTTCCATGGAAATAAAATGTTGACAAAAATTTCTATAGAAATAAAATTGTGATAAAATTTTCTATAGCAATACAAATTTGACAAAATTTTATTTCTGTAGAAATAAAGTTTTGACAAAAATTTCTATAGACACAAAATTTCGACAACATTTTCCATAGAAATTAAATTTTGACAAAATATTATATAGCAATAAAATGTTGACAAAATTTTATTTCTATAGAAATAAAGTTTTGACAGCATTTTCTATAGAAATAAAATTTTGACAAAATTTTCTAGAGAAATAAAATTTTGACAAATTTTTATTTCTATAGAAATAAATTTTTGACACAATTTTCTATAAAAATAAAGTTTTGAGAAAATTTCCTATAGAAATAAAGTTTTGACATAAATTTCTATAGAAGTAAAATTTTGACAAAATTTTCTATAGAAGTAAAATTTTTACAAAATTTTCTATAGAAGTAAAGTTTTTACAAAATTTTCTATGGACATAAAATTTTGACAAAATTTTCTATAGAAAAAAAATTTTTGACAAAAACTTCTATAGAACAAAAAAAGGTTGAGAAAATTTTCTATAGAAATTACATTTTGACAAAATATTCTATAGTAATAAAATTTTGACAAAATTGTATTTCTATCGAAATAAAGTTTTGACAAAATTTTCTATAGACAAAAAAAATTTTTGACAAAATTTTCCATAGAACAAAAAAAGGTTGACAAAATTTTCTATAGAAATTAAATTTTGACAAAATATTCTATAGCAAAACAATAGACATAAAATTTTGACAACATTTTCTAGAGCAATAAACTTTTGACAAAATTTTCCACAGAAATAAAATTTTGACAAAATTTTCCATAGAAATAAAATTTTGACAAAATAGAAATAAAATTTTGACAAAATTGTATTTCTATAGAAATAAAGTTTTGACACAATTTTCTATAGAAATAAAGGTTTGAGAAAATTTTCTATAGAAATAAAATTATTACAAAATTGTATTTCTAAAGAAATAAAGTTTCGACAAAATTTTCTATAGAAGTAAATTTTTGACAAAATTTTCTATAGACATAAAATTTTGACAAAATTTTCTATAGAAAAAAAAATGTTGACACAATTTTCTATAGAAATAAAATTTTGACAAAATTTTTTTCTATAGGAATAAAGTTTTGACAAAAATGTCTATAGGCATAAAATTTCGACAACATTTTATATAGAAATTAAATTTTGACAAAATATTCTACAGCAATAAAATTTTGACAAAATTTTATTTCTATCGAAATAAAGTTTTGAAAAAATATTCTATAGAAATAAAATCGTGACAACATTTTCTATAGCAATAAAATTTTGGAAAATTTTTCAAGAATATAAAATTTTGACGAAATTTTCTATAGAAATAAAATTTTGATAAAAATGTCCATAAAAATAAAAATGTTCTATAGAAATGAAATTTTGACGAAATTTTCTATAGAAAAAATTTTTGACAAAATTGGCCCAATATTGCGACACTTTTAAAATTTTCTATAGAAATATAATTTTGACCAAATTTTCTCTCTGTTGGTTAAGCAACTCCTGTAGTTAAATCAACGTATGGTTTTACGCTGAAATCAAAATAACAATAAAAAAAAAAAAATTATTTCATTTATTGAATGGACTTCAGCTTAAGACCATGCGTTGACTTAACTACAGGGGTAGCTTAACCAACAGCGAGAAAATTTGGTTAAAATTATATTTCTATAGAAAATTTTAAAAGTGTTGCAATATTGGACCCATTGATTGCAATTTTTATAAAAAATAAAATTCCTTATTCCGTATGAAAATGAAAAATAAAAACATTTTTTTTTTATTTTAAGAATAAAAATAGAAGTTTCGCAATATTGGGTATATTATTTAATTTTTGTTTTTAAATTAAAAATAAATTATGATAACTGACAGTGTTCCATAGGAAAATTAGAAATAAAAATCGAATTTTTAATGTGGTTACTTCAGAATTTTCGCAATATTGGACCCGTTGACTGAGTTTTTTTTTAATCAAAATTTCTTACCAAGATGTAACTGAGAGTATTCCATACGAAAATTAAAAAATCTAAATTTTTACTAGCTACTTTAAAAGTGTCGTAATATTGTGCCCATCTCCCTTTCGATTTTAGATTCCTACAGATTCATAATAACAGATTAGAATTTCTCCATCCATCTCATCAGAATTTCTTGACAAAACAAATACCCAAAGGTATCTGTCTCGTTTAAACCAGAACCAGCTATCTGGTACCTCTACAGACACTATATAAATGTATGTGTGAGTATACGCATAAACACGGTGTGTGTGTTTGTAAATTCTGTTTATTAGCGGAAACGGAAATACGGTGGCTGAGTTGTTTGCCCGTTTTCATTTTCGTTTTGGTCTTTTGATTTGATGGTATGCTAGGGCTCGTGCCTTCCATCTTCCCAATCTCTCTCGTCGAATTGGCCAGTGGCTTGATGAGGTATACCAAGTGCCATAGGATGGGGAGGGGGGTATTGGTGGACTAGCTGGGATGGTTGACTGTGGTTACTTTGCTGTTTTATTTGCTACTGTTACCATTTGTTTGCTGTTGTTTATCATCCATTTCTTTATTTCATTCGTGGCTTCATTCCGATATTATTATGTTAATTCGATAAGGGAGTTTCTTTTATCGACTAAAGAGAGGGGGACTCTCTACTTTGCTCCCCAGCCTACACCCAATAGACTCTGATGGGCTGTTTTTGGGCGAATAATATCTGTCTGATGTGAGAATTTCATTTGTTGTGGTATTACTGCGACAATTTATGTTTTTCAATTTTTTTCCAGAGTTTTCTGTTTTTTTTTACGTTTTAATTTCATGGAGACGCTACTTGAGTTTGTTTTTGCGGTGGTGACACTCCTTCTGCAATCTCTTCTGCTCTAGTTATGGGGGATTATGTTTGGTTTTTTTATTTTTGCATAGACAATTGTAATTTTTGGGTTTGGTGAAGCTCTAGAGGAACCGGAATCCCCACCATAAGGCAGGCGTAAAAGCGTAAATGTATCCACAAAACGGAAATTTCGTAAAGTAAAGAAAAAAAAAAAAAACGTTAATGCCATCGTTACCGCTGTTGCGTTGCTTAATGTACTTGAGAGTTAATTTGGAAAATGTTTTTATTCATTTTTTTCTTTTCATTTAATTCTAGGGCTGTCATGTTTTTGTACTAAATAATTTTTACAAGAATATTAGGTGTGTTTTTTTTTTGTTTTTTGGGCGAGAGTGGGAAAATTGAAAATTTTAGCATTTTTCCTCACCTTAACCTCTAATGTTACATTTTTAGGGCTTAGCTAATAAAATCATTCAGACTTTATTGCAAAGGCTTGAAGACAAAACCAAAGAAAAACTATATTCGAAAAAAATTTAATAAAGTTTTTTTCATCATTTTTACTATTTTCTATATATGATAATTAAAAATAAAAATCGAATTTTCGATGAGCTACTTTAAAAATGTCGCAATATTAGGTCCACTCATTAAATTTGAATGCTCGAATGAATAATCTCTCTTATTAGCGACAATTTTTTGGTGCATAAATATCCCTCAAATTGTAGATGTGTCGAATTTTAAATGTTTTAATGATTTTAACTTGCACCAACAACGGAACTATATCTACAAAAAAGGGAAAACTTATTCACTATGGGTCGTATGAAATAACACGGAAATTAAAATTTTTAAAGAAATTTAATTTTGTCAAAATTTTATTTCTTTAGAAAATGTTGTCAAAATTTTATGTCTATAGAAATTTGATTTCAAAATTTTATTTCTATAGAATTTTTATTTTCAAAATTTTGTTTCTATAGAAAATGTTGTCAAAATTTTATTTCTTTAGAAAATTTTGTCAAAATTATATTTCTTTAGAAAATTTTGTCAAAATTATATTTCTCTAGAAAATTTTGTCAAAATTTTGTTTCTCTAGAAAATTTTTTCAAAATTTTGTTTCTCTAGAAAATTTTGTTTCTTTAAAAAATTTTGTCAAAATTTTATTTCTATAAAAAATTTTGTCAACATTTTATTTCTATAGAAAATTTTGTCAAAATTTTATTTCTCGAGAAAATGTTATCAAAATTTTATTTTTATAGAAAATTTTGTCAACATTTTATTTCAAACCAAAAAACACAAATTTTATTTCTATTGAAATTTTTGTCAAAATTTTTTTTCTATGGAAAATTTTGTCAAAATTTTATTCTATAGAAAATTTTGTCAAAATTTTATTTCTAGGGAAATTTTATCAAAATTTTATTTTTATAGAACATTTTGTCAAGATTTTATTTCAAACCAAAAAACACAAATTTTATTCTTTAAAAAATTTTAGCAAAAATTTATGTCTATAGAAATTTTTGTCAAAACTTTACTTCTATGGAAAATTTTGTCAAAATTTTATTTCTATAGAAAATTTTGTCAAAATTTTATTGCTACAGAACATTTGGTCAAAATTTTATTTCTATGGAATATTTTGTCAAAATTTTTCTTCTAGAGAACATTGTATCAAAATTTTATCTTTATAGAAAATTTTGCCAAAATGTTATTTCAAACCAAAAAAAAACACAAATTTTATTTCTATAGAAAATGTTGTCAAAATTTTATTTCTATGGAAAATTTTGTCAAAATTTTATTCTATAGAAAATTTTGTCAAAATTTTATTTCTAGGGAAATTTGATCAACATTTCATTTCTAGGGAAATTTTATCAACATTTTATTTTTATAGAAAATTTTGTCAAAATTTTATTTGTATAGAATATTTTCTTAAAATTTTATTTCTATAAAAAATTTTGTCAACATTTTATTTCTATAGAAAATTTTGTCAAAATTTTATTTTTATAGAAAATTTTGTCAAAATTTTATTTCTAGGGAAATTTGATCAACATTTCATTTCTAGGGAAATTTTATCAACATTTTATTTCTATAGAATATTTTGTCCAAATTTTATTTCTATGGAACATTTTGTCAAAATTTTATTTGTATAGAATATTTTGTCAAAATTTTATTTCTATAGAAAATTTTGTCAAAATTTTATTTCTCTAGAAAATTTTGTCAACATTTTATTTCTATAGAACATGTGGTCAAAATTTTATTTCTGTAGAATATTTTGTTCAAATTTTATTTCTACGGAATATTTTGTCAAAATTTTATTTGTATAGAATATTTTGTCAAAATTTTATTTCTCTAGAAAATTTTGTCAAAATTTTATTTCTATAGAACATGTGGTCAAAATTTTATTTCTATAGAATATTTTGTCCAAATTTTATTTCTATAGAAAATTTTGTCAAAATTTTATCACTAGAGAAAATTTTATCAAAATTTTATTTTTATAGAAAATTTTGTCAAAATTTTATTTCTATAAAAAATTTTGTCAAAATTGTATTTTTATAGAATATTTTATAAAAATTTTATTTTTATAGAAAATTTTGTCAAAATTTTATTTCTATAGAAATTTTCAAAATTTTATTTCTATGGAAATTTTTGTCAAAATTTTATTTATATAGAAAATTTTGTCAAAATTTTATTTCTAGAGAAAATTTTATCAAAATTTTATTTCAAACCAAAAAACGTAAATTTTATTTTTATAAAAAATTTTGTCAAAATTTAATTTTCATAGAAAATTTTGTCCAAATTTTATTTCTATAGAATATTTTGTCAAAATTTTATTTCTATAGAATATTTTTTCAAAATTTTATTTCTATAGAAAATTTCAAAATTTTATTTTTATAGAATATTTTGTCAAAATTTTATTTATATAGAAAATTTTGTCAAAATTTTATTTCTATAGAAAATTTTGTCAAAATTTTATTTTTATAGAAAATGTTGTCAACATTTTTTTTCTTTAGAATATTTTGTCAAAATTTTATTACTATAGAACATGTGGTCAAAATTTTATTTCTATAGAATATTTTGTCCAAATTTTATTTCTATAGAATATTTGTTCAAAATTTTGTTTCTAAAAATTTTTTTTTCAAAATTTTGTTTCTAGAAAAAATTTTGTCAAAATTTTATTTCTATAAAAAATATTATCAAAATTTTATTTCTATAGAAATTTTTGTCAAAATTTTATTTCTACGGAAATTTTTGTCAAAATTTTATTTCTACGGAAATTTTTGTCAAAATTTTATTTATATAGAAAATTTTATCAAAATATTATTTCTATAGTAAATTTTGTCAAAATTTTTTTCAAATTTCAAACCAAAAAACACAAATTTTATTTCTAGAGAAACTGTTGCCAACATTTTATTTCTATGGAAACTGTTGCCAACATTTTATTTCTATGGAAAATTTTGACACAATTTTATTTCTATAGAAATTTTTGTGAAAATTTTATTCCTATGGAAAAGTTTGTCAAAATTTTATTTCTATAGAAAATTTTGTCAAAATCTTATTTCTAGAGAATTTTTATCAAAATTTTATTTCTCGAGAATTTTTATCAAAATTTTATTTTGATAGAAAATTTTGGTAAAATTTTATTAAAAAAAAAAAAAAACAAACACACATACATATTTTATTTCTATAGAAAACTTTGTCAAAATTTTATTTCTATAGAAAATTTTGCCAAAATGTTATTCACCATTATTGTGGTAAAGGGTATAATAGGCTTGTGCAATTTGTATATAAAGCCCATAAGACTCATCTTTTAGTATACCGATCGTCTTAGAATTGAATTCTGAGTCGATTTAGCAATGTCCGTCTGTCTGTCTGTCTGTTGATGTATTTTTGTGTGCAAGTCCAGCTCGCAGTTTAAGTTCGATGGTTTTCAAATTTGGCATAGGGTCTTTTTTCGGTTCAAAGACGTATCCGTTTGATTTAAATATATATGACTGTTATCATTTATATATGATAACAGTCATATATATTTATAACCGATCTGGTCACAAATTCTTCTTCTTCTTCTTCTTCAAATTTTGTATATTTGAATGTATTGTCGAATTTGTCAAAAGTATATATCGATGTCTCCATTCCAAATTACGCTAAGTCCAAAAAGTGAATTTTACAGGAAACAATTTCAAAGATTTCTTTTGGGAATTTTTCAAACACCATATAAAATATAAATTCACTTTTTTCGGTCTTAAAATCGTGTTTATACTAGATTTTTTTTAGTATATACGAATTCAAGATAGTGATAATAAAATATGGCTAAGAATGACTTACACCACTTTAGACCCAACAAAGCTTGTTGCCCTTTATGGATTGGAAATTTTTAGAACTCTAGTCACAGGTTACGTACAATATTAACCATTACTTTTGATGGAAATGTCCAATTAATTCGAACCTTTGAGAGGATGAAATTCACGTCACTCCGAATAAAAAACAACGAACTCCGTCAAAATATGCTAAGTCGACTTAGCGTACTCGGCTAAATTTAAATAATTTGTACTATTTTATCTTTTTATCTTTGAAAAAAAATTGATTTTATCTTTGAAAAAAATTTGATCCAATTAAAAAAATAATAGATACTATTAATTTTTGTGATAGATTTTTTAATTAAAAAATTTGTTGAACCAATAAAATTTTTAATGGAATATTTTTTAAAACTCCTTATTTGTTATTTTTGTAAATTTATTAGAGTTTCCAAGACTCTTTTACTTCAAACCAAAAATCCTCTATTGTCGGCATCTCAGTTGTTTTTTTTTGTCTCTTCTGCTCTAGTTATAGGGGGTTATGTTTGAATTTTTGTCATTTTTATTTTTGCATAGACAATTGTAAATTTTGGATTTTTGATAAAGCTCTAGAAGAACCGGATTTATTTTCTTATCGAATGCAAAGGAATATATTTTCAATTTTTCATTTTTAAGACTATTCTCAATTTTAATTGGGGATTATCATAAACCAATTACAGATCGAAATGATACCATGACTAAACAAATGAAAATAAAACAGAAGACAATAGGCGTCATCAATATCCATTGCAGAGTTGGCTAAAGTCGAAAGCTACATAAATCTCTTAGACAACAAAAAACAAATTGAGTCTCTAAGCAATCACCTTTATATGGTATTTTATTGAATGCAAATTTTCAAATTTTTTCTATAATTTGAGAAAAAAAAAACAAAGAAAATTTATTTAAAATCCCTTTTGTAATTTATAGACCAATTTTCGAATATTAACGTTTTAACGAGAAACGATGAATCACTCTTATCTGCAATGTGGTCACATTAAAAAAAAGTTTTCGTTAAACCAACAGTGCTGTTCAAAAAATTATAGAAAATTCCCAAATATTTCGCCTTGCTTTCGACGAGAGCCTCTTTCCAAAATTTTTCCAAAAATTTTGCCAATAAAGTAAGGTCGTGTTTCCCTCAAATCGAAGCAAAATGAATAATTTGTAATAATTTGTATCGTAGTATAAACAATTTCGACATTAAAAATAGCAAAACAATTTAATTTTAAAGTTAAAAAAACATCCTTTTAGCCAGCCAAAATTCCCCTATCTAAATTGTCCCCGTGTCATATCAAAAAAAAAAAATCCCCAAATACATTTACTGCGATGATTCTTTGATTTTTCCAGCTTCAGCTATCTATTTATCTTTTTCCCTTAGTAAAAAGATTGATTATGTGCTTTTTGGCCTTGGGCCAGAGATTTGATGCAATGCTTGACGCAAAACCGCAATATTGTCCATATTAATTTTTATGTTTCTGCTCGATGGGTCTCCCTTTATCTCGTTGGCATTTTATTTTTTGTTTATAGCAAAGACATCACAAATCTCAGAGTTAAAATTCACATATATTCTTGGTCAATGCATAACAGTGGTAGAGAAACTAGACAAGAAAATATTGTACAACAATAACCAAAAAAAAAAAATCATAGAAAAATAAAATAAAATCACAACAATGCTGTATGGGTGAATGTTGGCAACATAGTTGGCGTTTTTATTTCCGGTTTTTGTTTTTCTTCCTTCCGACGAAAAACGGCATTTGCCTCCAGGACTAAACTGGAGTAAAAACAAAACAAAAAAAAAAAAAACATTAAATAAAATAAAATCTGGGAATAACAAAAATAACTCAAATAAAATAGAAATATTTCACTGAACCCTGAATATTCGATAAGGACCCTAGTCAAGTGCACAGTAGTTACAGTGGTAAAAGAAAAACTTTACAATATTAACGAAAAATTTCATTATAATGGATCTAATGAAATTAAATTGTGACAAAGCTATGACAATTTTCTATGGTTGCAAAGAATTGTCTAATATTTAATTAGGAAATATTTCATAATATTAATGAACAACTTCATTAACTGAATTTGTATACCCACCACCATAGAATGGTGACGGGGGTATAATAAGTTTGTCATTCCGTTTGTAACACATCGAAATATCGATTTCCGACTATATAAAGTATATATATTCTTGATCAGGGGGAAATTCTAAGACGATATAACGATGTCCGTCTGTCTGTCTGTCTGTTGTAATCACGCTACAGTCTTCAATAATGAAGCAATCGTGCTGAAATTTTGGACAAACTCGTCTTTTGTCTGCAGGCAGGTCAAGTTCGAAGATGGGCTATATCGGTCCAGGTTTTTATATAGTCCCCATATAAACCGACCTCCCGATTTGGGGTCTTGGGCTTATAGAAATCGTAGTTTTTATCTAATTTGCCTGAAATGTGAAATCTAGAGGTCTTTTATGACCATAAAGAGGTGTGCCAAAAATGGTGAGTATCGGTCCATGGCTTGGTATAGCCCCCATATAGACCGATCTCCCGATTTTACTTCTTGGGCTTATAAAAACCGAAGTTTTTATTCAATGTACCTGAAATTGTAAATCTAGAGGTATTATAGGACCACAAATACGTGTGCCAAAAATTGTGAGTATCGGTCCATATTTTGGTATAGCCCCATATAGACCGATCTCCCGATTTGGGGTCTTGGGCTTATAGAAACCGTAGTTTTTATCCAATTTGTCTGAAATTGGAAATCTAGAGGTATTTGAGGACCATAAAGAGGTGTGCCGAAAATGGTGAGTATCGGTCCATATTTGGGTATAGCCCCCATATAGACCGATTTCCCGATTTTACTTCTTGGGCTTCTAGAATCCGAAGTTTTTATCCTATTTGTCTGAAATTGGAAATCTAGAGGTATTTTCGGGTCATAAGGAGGTGTGTATCGGTCCATATTTTAGTATAGCCCCCATAAGAACGATCTGCCGATTTAACTCCTTGGGTTTCTAGAAACCGTAGTTTTTATCTGATTTGCCTGAAATTGTAAATATTCTGGTATTTTAGGCTCACAAAAGCGTGTATCGGATTAAGTTTTTATCGGTTCATTTGGTAATGCCTCCATATAGACCGACTTCACTTCTTGAGGGCGCACTGATCATGAAAATTGCTTGAAACTCAATGTAAAATTTCCAGATTTTACTTCTACATATTTAAGATTTCAAATCAAGACGTTATTTTATAATTTTCTTGCACACTTACAAGAGATGTTAATGATTCCTCTATAACTCAAACAAAAATGGTTCTTATAAATCCAGAATCTGATATAGTCCTCATAGGTGAAATCTTTAAATTTATCTTTGGGAAGTGTTCTCAAGTCCTCAAGCCCTCCTGAAATTTCAAAGGAAACCCTAATATTTGGTTCATGGTGGTGGGTATTTAAGATTCGGCCCGGCCGAACTTAGTGCTGTATATACTTGTTTTCATTATGTCTATGAAAAGTTGCATTGGCTTCATTGTAATGCAATTTTTTTTGTGCACACTGAAAATTCACCGGAAAACCTAGCCTCATTTCGAAACCTCATTGACTAAACTGTTGGTCAAAACAGGATTGATTGAACTTCGGAACATTAGGCAATGACAAGTTTTCATTGACTCAGTATTACTAAAATACAATGACAGAATTGAAGGCCGAAAATTCACCTGGAATCCAAGCCTCAGTGGTTAAATTTCATTTCAAAACCTCTTTGATTGAACTGATGGTGGACATCTTAGTGGTTAAAGAAATTTCTTTTTAATAATGAAATATTTCATAATCTTAATGAATATTTTCGTTATTTTTATGAAAAAATTTCCTTATATCTATTTTAATGAAATTTAATGACTTAACTGCAGACCAAAACTTCACCAGAAAGCCCATCCTCAGTGATTGAACTGTATTGCAGAACCTCAGTGATAAATCTGGTGGTCGACACCTAAGTGGTTGAACTACAGACTGAATATCCAGTGGTTGGATTGTATGTCGACCTTAACCTTAAAGGTTAAACTCCAGGCCATTGAAATGATTTCGTAAATACAATGACATTTTTTTATGATTGTAATGAAATTTCTTTTTAATTACGAAAGTTTTCATAATCAAAACGTTTTAATTTTGTCACTGAAAATGTTTCGTTGGCTAAATTTCAATGATTTTTTTGCGTATATATTAGCTTAGAGGTTACAGAATTTAGATAAGCGGTCCTTTTTCTACATTTTTACTTTAGTAGAAAAATCTTTGTAATATTAAAGAAATGTATCATTAAAATTGAGACAATCGACGAAATTCATAAATGCAATGAACTTTTTCGTTACTGTTATGATTTTTCTGTTAACATAAATACCCAAAACATTTTATGCTATTAATGGAAATGTTCGTTGTCCTATAGAAAATTTTCAAACACATTTGGTTTTGCTAAATTTTAGTGGAATTTTTTCCTTGTGTACTACACTGAAAAAAATATTGTCGTGAGGGCAAACATTTCATTAATACTTTATTTTAAAGATGTTTTTTACTTGAAACATAGTATAATTTTAACTGGAAGTCGAGTCTATATGTGGAAATTCAAAGTGTCGTTAAACGCCTTTAAAGTACTTTGACATAAAAAAAAACGGAGAAAACGAATAAATTAAAAGTTTTTCCTCGAATCAAGTACGCAAATCTCAAATTTAAAAGAAAATTTTTTCTTAATTTTTTCTTTACTTCATTTCTCAGCTTCTTTAGCTCTGAATTAAAGACAAAATCTACATCGGCATGCTTTGTTTTTTTTCAGTGTAATTATGCAAGAATTTTTTGGAGTTTTCGTCGATTACTGAAGTACTTGAGCTACGTATTTATTTACTTTGCCGTTTCCTAGCTTAAATAAAGTTCAACTACTCAGCTATCCCATTGAGAGATTTTCGACAGTTAAGGGCTTAGTTTAGGTTGCTATAGTGGCAAGCTCATTATTTTTAGGCTCATACATATTCTATGCTTAGCTCGATGGCAGAGGACTTCTTGTTTTTGGCTGAGTCCGAACGTCTGATTACAATGCCGTGAAACCACTCGGGTAACGGGTAACATTCAGAAATATTACCAGCAGTACTGAGATGAGATAATCCACCGTTGAAAAACATGGGATTGAACCAATGACTCTTTTATACAAGGCGTGGATTGTAAAGTCTTATTCGGCGCTTATATTATTATTTAACTACTCAGCTATCTCATTGAAAGATTTGCGTCAGTTATAGGCAGTTTTCAAGTTGAACAATACAGAGGATTAGATTTTCGAAAATCGACTTTCGAAAAATCCAAGTTAATTTTTTATACCCTCCATCATAGGATGGGGGTATATTAACTTTGTCATTCCGTTTGTTACACATCGAAATATTGCTCTAAGACCCCATAAAGTATATATATTCTGGGTCGTGTTGAAATTCTGAGTCGATCTAAGCATGTCCGTCCGCCCGTCCGTCTGTTGAAATCACGCTAACTTCCGAACAAAACAAGCCATCGACTTGAAACTTGGCACAAGTAGTTGTTATCGATGTAGGTCGGATGGTATTGGTATCGAATGGGCCATATCGGTCCATTTTTACGTATAGCCCCCATATAAAGGGACCCTCAGATTTGGCTTGTGGAGCCTCTAACAGAAGCATATTTCATCCGATCTGGCTGAAATTTGGTGTATGGTGTTGGTATATGGTCTCTAACAACCATGCAAAAATTGGTCCACATCGGTCCTTAATTATATATAGCCCCCATATAAACCGATCCCCAGATTTGGCTTGCGGAGCCTAAAAGAGAAGCAAATTTCATCCGATCCGGCTGAAATTTGGTACATGGTGTTGGTATATGGTCTCTAACAATCATGCAAAAATTGGTCCACATCGGTCCATAATTATATATAGCCCCCATATAAACCGATCCCCCGATTTGGCTTGCGGAGCCTCAAAGAGAAGCAAATTTCATCCGATCCGGCTGAAATTTGGTACATAATGTTGGGATATGGTCTCTAACAACCATGCAAAAATTGGTCCACATCAGTCCATAATTATATATAGACCCCATATAAACCGATCTCCAGATTTGGCTTGAGAAGCCTCAAAGAGAAGCAAATTGCATCCGATCCGGCTAAAATTTGGTACATGATATTGGTATATGGTCTCTAACAACCATGCAAAAATTGGTCGACATCGGTCCTTAATTATATATAGCCCCCATATAAACCGATACCCAGATTTGGCTTGTGGAGCCTCTAAGAGAAGCATATTTCATCCGATCCGGCTGAAATTTGGTACTGATATTGGCATATGGTCTCTAACAACCATGCAAAAATTGGTCCACATCGGTTCATAATTATATATAGCCCCCAATAAACCGAACCCCAGATTTGGCTTGCGAAGTCTCTAAGAGAAGCAAATTTCATCGAATCCGGTTGTAATTTGGAACATGGTGTTAGTATATGATCTTTAACAACCGTGACAGAATTGGTCCATATCGGTCCATAATTATATATAGCCCTCATATAAAACGTTCTCCAGATTTGACCTCCGGAGCCTCTTGGAGGAGCAAAATTCATCCAATCCGGTTCAAATTAGGAACGTGGTGTTAGTATATGGTCGCTAACAACCATACTAAAATTGGTCCAATCACACAAAAATTGGTCCATATCTGTTCATAATCATGGTTGCCACTAGAGCCAAAAATAATCTACCAAAATTTTATTTCTATAGAAAATTTTGTCAAAATTTTGTTTCTATAGAAAATTTTGTCAAAATTTTATTTCTAGTGAAAATTTTGTTAAAATTTTATTCGGTTCATAATAAAATTTTCATCATTGTGAAAATTTTATTTCTATGGAAAATTTTGTCAAAATTGTATTTCTATAGACAATTTTGTTCAAATTTTATTCGGTTCATAATCATGGTTGCCACTCGAGCCAAAAATAATCTACCAAGATTTTATTTCTATAGAAAATTTTGTCAAAAATTTATTTCTATAGAAAATTTTGTTAAAATTTTATTTCTGTAGAAATTTTTGTCAAAATTTTCTTTCTATAGAAAATTTTGTCAAAATTTTTATTTCTATAGAAATTTTTGTGAAAATTTTATTTCTATAGAAAATTTTGTTAAAATTTTATTTCTGTAGAAAATTTTGTCAACATTTTATGTCTACTATGTCAAACTGAATTATATACGTATTGGATCGATCTTTTTTGATTTAATATATACCACGTATGGACTTACATACAATTTAGAAGATGGTGTTAGGAGGTTTTAAGATACCTTGCCATCGGCAAGCGTTACCGCAACTTAAGTAATTCGATTGTGGATGGCAGTGTTTAGAAGAAGTTTCTACGCAATCCATGATGGAGGGTACATAAGCTTCGGCCTGGCCGAACTTACGGCCGTATATACTTGTTTGATTCTAATATAGCTGCGTGAATTTTTCCAGAAGTCCAACATTTTTTCTAGAACTTGTTATACTGTACAAGTGAAAGCAAAAGTGGCACAAAAAGCCTCACCGCATGAAAAAGTGCCACTAAAGTCGCAAAATGGCAAAAATGATTTTTATTTATTTTCATAATTGTTCCCAAATGTGCCAAGAACTACAGACGAGCTGTTTTTTTTTTTCATATTTTCTTTTTATTCCAATGTCTCTTAACTATATATGGACAAGGAAACAACCAAAAACGAACAAAAGACAACAATTATAAATTTTTATAACACAAAAATAAATTGCAATTGCTGCTGCAAAAACAAAACAAAACCATAAAAAATCGTTCAGTCATTGTCATCATTGTTCAGACACTGAGGCACGATTAACGTCTATGAGAAACTCTATCAAAAAATCTGTGAAAAAACAACAACAATAATAATAATAAATGACAACTTCGAAAAAAATATCCAAATAAATAAAATTTACAATAAATGAGGACAAATTATAAAACAATATCTGCGAGTGCAGTTGATTGAATATTTATATTGGTAAATTACAATAAATATTAACACACAATTCCATACAAATGACAAATCAGTAAATTCTATTTGCTCAGCTTGATTTATGATAGATTCAATTAAAACAATAAAATTTCAATGACAATCATTATGGTGATATAAAGTAAAGAAACATATTTTATTGTAGCATAACTATGAAATGATAAATTGAAAACAAAATATGCGGGGTTTCTGTTTTTTGTGTTTTGTCAATTTAAATTCTAGAATAAATTCATTCAGTTCAAAGGATTCTGTTCAAGAGATAAAAACTAGCAGGGGATATGGAAATCATTTAAATATTTTTAAAATTAAAATTCATCCAGCAACTATTTAATGTAGTTCTTTTTATTGAAAATTACTTTTTAATTTTGACAATTGAGGGGAGATACGAGTGCTCACCTCCGAAACTCTTTAATATGAGAAGGCAAATAGGCTCATCTGGAAACTTGATTATTTATTAAGTTATCGATTATATCACTAAGCTAAACGGGCGTCAGAATCATGATTGCGCATTAAAAAAATCAGAAAAGTTTCACAATATGATAAAATTGGTGGCGCGATAATCTAAAACTTTACTAAAGAAATAAAAAATTGACTAAATTTTCTATAGAAATAAAAAATTTTGACAATATTTTCTATAGAAATAGAATTTTGACAAAATTTTCTATAGAAATAAAATTTTGACAAAAGTTTTATACTTCATAAATTTCAAATTTTAGAAATAAAAATGTAGGCAAAATTTTCTATAGAAATAAAATTTTGACAAAATTTTTAATAGAAATAAAATTTTGACAAAATTTTCTATAGAAACAACATTTTAACAAAAGTTTTAATAAAGTTTTAAAAAAATTATCTATAGAAATAAAATCTTGACAACATTTTCTATAGAAACGAAATATAGACAAAACTTTCTCTAGAAAAAAAAATTGACAAAATTTACTCTAGACGTAAAATTTTGACAAAATTTTCTATAGGAATAAAATCTTAACAAAATTTTCTATAGAAATAAAATTTTGACTAATATTTCTATAGAAATAAAATGTTGACAAAATTTTCTATAGAAATAATATGTTGACAAAAATTTTCTATAGAAAAAAAAAATTGACGAAATTTTCTATAGACATAAAATGTTGATAAAATTTTCCATAGAAATAAAATTTCAACAAACTTTTTAATAGAAATAAAATTTTGACAAAATTTTCTATAAAAATAAAATGTTGACAACATTTTCTATAGCAATAAAATGTTGACAAAATTTTCTATAGCAATAAAATTTGGACAAAATTTTCCTATAGATATAAAATTTTGACAAAAGTTTTAACAGAAATACCATTTTGACAAAATGTTCTATAGAAAAATAAATTGACAAAATTGTCTATAGAAAAAGAATTGACAAAAGTTTTAATAGAATTAAAATTTTGACAAAAGTTTTAATAGAAATAAAATTTTGACAAAATTTTCTATAGAAATAAAATTTTGACAAAATTTTCTATAGAAATGGAATATAGACAAAATTTCCTATAGAAATACAATTTTGACAGAAGTTTTAATAGAAATAAAATTTTTATAAAATTTTCTATAGAAATAAAATTTTGACAAAATTTTCTACAGAAATAAAATTTTGACAAAATTTTGTATAGAAATAAAATTTTGACAAAATTTTCTATAGAAATAAAATTTTGACAAAATTTTCTATAGAAATAAAATGTTGACAAAATTTTCTATAGAAATAAAATGTTGACAAAAAATTCTATAGAAAAAAAATTGACAAAATTTTCTATAGAAAAAAATTGACGAAATATTCTATAGAAATAAATGTTGATAAAAATTTCCATAGAAATAAAATTTTGACAAAATTTTCTATAGAAATAAAATTTTGACAAAATTTTCTATAAAAATAAAATGTTGACAACATGCTCTATAGCAATAAAATTTTGACAAAATTTTCTATAGATATAAAATTTTGACAAAAGTTTTAACAGAAATAAAATTTTGACAAAATTTTCTATAGAAAAAAATTGACAAAATTTTCTATAGAAAAGAATTGACAAAAATTTCTATAGAATTAAAATTTTGACAAAAGTTTTAATAGAAATAAATTTTTGACAAAATTTTCTATAGAAATGAAGTGAAGACAAACCTTTCTATGGGAAAAAAATTACAAAATTTACTATAGACATAAAATTTTGACAAAATTTTCTATAGAAATAAAATTTTGACAAAATTTTCTATAGAAATAAAATTTTGACAACATTTTCAATAGAACTAAAACTTTGACAAAATTTTCTATAGAAATAAAATTTTGACAAAATTTTCTATAGAAATAACATTTTGACAAAATTTTCTATAGAAATAAAATTTTGACAAAATTTTCTATAGAAATAAAATTTTGACAAAATTTTCTATAGAAATAAAATTTTCACAAAAATTTCAATAGAAATAAAAGTTTTATAAAATTTTCTATAGAAATAAAATTTTGACAAAATTTTCTATAGAAATGAAATTTAGACAAAATTTTCTATAGAAATAAAATTTTGACAAAATTTTCTATAGAAATAAAATTTTGACAAAAATTTCTATAGAAAAAAAATTTTGACAAAATTTACTACAGACATAATATTGTAACAAAAACTTCTTTATCAATACAGTTTTGACAAAATTTTCTATAGGAATACAATTTTGACAAAAATTTCTATACAAATAAAATTTTGACAAAATTTATTATAGCAAAGACATTTTGACAAAATTTTGTATATGAATAAAAGTGTGAGAAAAGTTTTAATAGAAATAAAATGTTGACAAAATTTTCTATAGAAATAAAATTTTGACAAAATTTTGTCAAAATTGTATTCCTATAGAAAATTTTGTCAAAATTTTGTTTCTATAGAAAAAATTGTCAAAATTTTATTTCTAAAAAAAATTGTGTCAACAGTTTATTTCTATTAAAACTTTTCTCACAATTTTATTCAAATTACAAATTTTGTCAAAATTTTTTTTCTATAGAAAATTTTGTCAAAATTTAAATTTGATTTATATTGAAAAATTAGTCAAAATTTAATTTCTTTAGAAAATTTTGTTAAGATTTTATTCCTATAAAATAAAATTTACAGCAAGAAAATTTTGACAAAATTTTGTATATGAATAAGATTGTGAGAAAAGTTTTAATAGAAATAAAATGTTGACAAAATTTTTCTATAGAAATAAAATTTTGACAAAATTTTCTATAGGAATACAATTTTGACAAAATTTATTATAGCAAAGACATTTTGACAAAATTTTGTATATGAATAAAAGTGTGAGAAAAGTTTTAATAGAAATAAAATGTTGACAAAATTTTCTATAGAAATAAAATTTCCTATACAAATTAAATTTTGACAAAATTTTCTATAGAAAAAAAAATTTTGACAAAATATTCAATACAAATAAGTTTTAGCAAATGTTCTACACAAATAAAATTTTGGCAAAATTTTCTATAGGAATAAAATCTTAACAAAATTTTCTAAAGAAATTAAATTTTGACTAATTTTTCAATATAAATCAAATTTAAATTTTGACAAAATTTTCTATAGAAAAAAAATTTGGACAAAATTTGTAATTTGAATAAAATTGTGAGAAAAGTTTTAATAGAAATAAACTGTTGACAACATTTTTTATAGAAATAAAATTTTGACAATTTTTTCTATAGAAACAAAATTTTGACAAAATTTTCTATAGGAATACAATTTTGACAAAATTTTCTATATAAATACAATTTTGACAAAATTTATTACAGCAAGAAAATTTTGACAACATTTTGTATATGAATAAGATTGTGAGAAAAGTTTTAATAGAAATAAAATGTTGACAAAATTTTTCTATAGAAATAAAATTTTGACAAAATTTTCTATAGGAATACAATTTTGACAAAATTTATTATAGCAAAGATATTTTGACAAGATTTTGTATATGAATAAAAGTGTGAGAAAAGTTTTAATAGAAATAAAATGTTGACAAAATTTTCTATAGAAATAAAATTTTGACAAAATTTCCTATACAAATTAAATTTTGACAAAATTTTCTATAGAAAAAAATTTTTGACAAAATATTCAATACAAATAAGTTTTAGCAAATGTTCTACACAAATAAAATTTTGGCAAAATTTTCTATACGAATAAAATCTTAACAAAATTTTCTAAAGAAATTAAATTTTGACTAATTTTTCAATATAAATCAAATTTGATATAGAAATAAAATTTTGACAAAACTAGAAAGAAAGTTTTGACAAATACAGAAATAATATTTTGACAAAATTTTCTATAGAAATAAAATTTTGACAAAACTTTCTATAGAAATAAAATGTTCACAAAATGTTCTATAGAAATAAAATTTTGACAACATTTTCTATAGAACTAAAATTTTGACAAAATTTTCTATAGAAATAAAATTTTGACAAAATTTTCTATAGAAATAAAATTTAGTCAAAATTTGCTATAGAATTAAAATTTTGACAAAATTTTCACGAAATTTTCTATAAAAATAATTGTTGGCTCGAGTGTCAAGCGTGCACCTTATGCGAACTTATAAAAAAGCTACATATATAATTTTCCTGTCTTCATATTGATCTATTTTATAATTTCATTATTTTTAATTTTTTTTCAGAATTTCGAAAATAAACCTGTCTCAAGTTTTAAAAAGGTAAGCAATAATCTTAAAAATGTCTAGAAATCATCCTCAAAATTCCATATCAACCCGTTTGGCTTAAAATTTAAAGCCTATTTGATTTAAATCGAAAAATAATGCGCAATAATATCCATTCCTCTCTTCTCCCTTAAAACAAGGGCCCACATCCAAAGGGCTCATCATCATATCCCCCTCGAATTTTCCACTCATCACATTTGCAAATAATCCCCCCAGAAGAAATTTTCACTAAATCAAAAAATATACGCTCTTAATTAACTGACCTTTTGTTGGTTAAACATTTACTAAATGCCATAGGCACCTTACTAACCCAATATACAGAGAGTACGAAGATTTCAATTCAATTCGGAAAAGTGAAATTTTAACCTAAGTGAAAAATTTCTAAACAATTTGTAACCCCCCTGTGTATATGGTTTCCTAAATACGTACAGGTGATTTTTTTTTTCATACGCTACAGTAAACATCATAACATTACATTACACTCTGTCAGTATAGCTGAGTAGTGCCTGTGGGGGGGTATTGTCTGTTTTTCCAGTATAAATTTTGGTAAAATAAAATTCAAATAAAGGGTTATTGAGAGAGAGGGAGTTATCTGCATTAGACATTGATGGGTGTATGTTGGCTTTGTACTAGCTGGCTGGTTGACTGACTGACTGACTCAGTCATATCAGCGGAAGAAGACACGCAATGCTATTTAGAGTCGGTGTTTTTTGTGATGGTTCGTTATTGCAAAAAACCAAGTGCTCTCTATAGAAGAATCTAAACATTGAATGCAATTCGAATTTTAAAGGGCTAAAACGGGGACTTTAGGGTGGAATGGTGTAAAAATATTAACGAAAAAGATCCATTATGGAGTCATGTGTACCAAACATTAAAACTTAGTAAACTCTTGAGGAAGATTGAGGATTTTTAATCATAGGCGGCTTTCAAAGATAGAAATATTCAAAAAAAAATCATGGATACCATTTTATCATGTGTATAATTATTATATTTATTTATTTCTTTTATTTATAAAAAATATACATAAAAGTTAAGTTTTTAAAGGGAAAAGTCCATTGTGCTTATTTATAGGGACAAATGTAATACGAAGTTTCTTTTTATAGAAAATAGATTATGAATTGTTTTTATAGAAAAAAGTTTCTTATGGGCTTTTTATAAAAAAATCATAGGAAACAATTAATTAGAAACTTGTTTTACAGGCGAACAATTTTTTACGTAGTAGGAGAAATATTTATTTTAAAAAAGTTAAGGAAAAAATCATAATTACTTTTTTGGGTAGAAAAAAAAATATTATGAATCTTTAGTACGAATTTTTTTATAGATAAATGCGTTATTATAATATGCCACCAAGGCACATGAATGAAAAAATAAAATTTTAGTAACTTGCAAAACCTTCTCAAAAAAGAACTTCCATGGAAGTGAAAAATTCAATAAGTTTAAATTCCCACTGACGAGGAATTTTCAATTTTACTTTCATTATTTTTATACCCTCCACCATAGGATGGGGGTATATTAACTTTGTCATTCCGTTTGTAACACATCGAAATATTGCTCTAAGACCCCATAAAGTATATGTATTCTGGGTCGTGGTGAAATTCTGAGTCGATCTGAGCATGTCCGTCCTGTTGAAATCACGCTAACTTCCGAACGAAACAAGCTATCGGCTTGAAACTTGGCACAAGTTGTTGTTATTAATGTAGGTCGGACGGTATTGAAAATGGTCCACTTTTACGTATAGCCCCCATATAAACAGACCGTCAAATTTGGCTTGCGGGGACTCTAAGAGAAGCAAATTTCATCCGATCCAGCTGAAATTTGGTACATGGTGTCAGCATATGAACTCTAACAACTATGCAAATATTAGTCAAAATCGGTCAATAATTATATATAGCCCCCATATAAACCGATCCCCAGATTTGGCTTGCGGAGCCTCTAAGAGAAGCAAATTTCATCCGATCCGGCTGAAATTTGGTACATGGTGTTAGTATGTGATCTCTAACAACAATGCAAAAATTAGTCCACATCGGTCAATAATTATATATAGCCCCCATATAAACCGATCCCCCGATTTGACGTGCGGAGCCTCTTGCATGAACAAAATTCAACCGATCCAGTTGAAATTTGGTACGTGGTGTTAGTATATGGTTTTTAACAACCATGCAAGAATTGGTCCATATCGGTCCATAATTATATATAGCCCCAATAAAAACCGATCCCCAGATTTGTCCTCCGGAGCCTTTTGGAGGAGCAAAATTCATCCGATCCGGTTGAAATTTGGTAAGTGGTGTTATTATATGGTCTCTAACAACCATGCAAAAATTGGTCCATAATTATATATAGCACCCATATAAACGGTTCCCCCGATTTTCCTCCGGAGCCTCTTTCAGGAACAAAATTCATCCGATCCGGTTGAAATTTGGAACATGGTGTTAGTATATGGTCGCTAATAAGCATGCCAAAAATGGTCCATATCGGTCCATAATTGTATATAGCACCCATATAAACCGTTCCCCAGATTTGATCTCCGGAGCCTCTTGGAGAAGCAAAATTCATCCGAGCCGGTTGAAATTTGGAACATGGTGTTAGTATATGACCGCTAATAACCATGCCAAAATTGGTCCATATCGGTCTATAGTTATATATAGCCGATCCCCAATCACACAAAAATTGGTCCATATCATGGTTGCCACTCGAGCCAAAAGTAATCTACCAAAATTTTATTTCTATAGAAAAAATTTTATTTCTATAGAAAATTTTGTCAACATTTTATTTCTATGAAAAATTTTGTCAAAATTTTATTTCTATAAAATTTTTTGTCAAAATTTTATTTTTATAGAAAATTTTGTCAAAATTCTATTTCTATAGAAACTTTTGTCAAAATTTTATTTCTATAAAAAACTTTGTCAAGCTTAATTGTATACGTATTCTTTAATTTAATATATACCAGGTATGGACTACCGTGGAATTTACAAGACGGTGTTAGGAAGTTTTACGATACCTTGCCATCGGCAAGTGTTACCGCAACCCAAGTAATTCGATTGTGGATGACAGTCTTCAGTAGAAGTTTCTACGCAATCCACGGTGGAGGGTACATAAGCTTCGGCCTGGCCGAACTTCCGGCCGTATATACTTGTTTGTTACTAATTCTGACCTGGAAAACGTTAACTTAAGCAGTTTGTTAATGTTTTTGGAGCAATCTGGTTGGTTCCACAAAAGTAAATAATAGAGAAGGTTCAGTGGTTAAGACTAGAGGTGCCCATATGTAATAGGTACTTTTAGTTAAATGTGGTATCACAATGGACTAAATAGTCTAAGTGAGCCTGAAATTTAATCGGGCTGCCACTTTAACCTAACCTAATCTAACCTAATTCTTTCAATTTCTATTCGACATTTAATTGTCCAAAATTTAGATTTTCACTTTAAACCGCCACATAGCGAATTTTCTAAGACTGGTCCAAGAACTTCATTTTAAGTGGAAAAAATTGATGTAGGATCCCGGGATCCTGTTAAAAAGAAAATTTCGGAAGTTGTGCATAATTGGGACAGAATCGATGAATTTAACATTGACTTGTCTTAGGATGGATATCAACCAATTCAATTTGCATCACTTTTTAAGGTGTGTTCAGTGTTTTTGATGTGAATTTAAAAATTTTGTGATAGTTTGCCAAAAAGATAATTTTTATAATTTTTTTATAATTTAATTTTTGACCTCAAATAATTTCAAAAATTCACAATTTTGCTAGAATGGATTTTTCATTTTTTTCAACAAAATTTAAATAATTTGTACCATTTTATTAATTTTTACTCTGTTGTTTTTAACCTATTTGAAACAAAAAAAGTGAAAGTTATCTACAAAAAAATGTGAAAGAAGCGAATTATAACAAATTGAATTAGAAGAACTTCATGTGTAGTTAAAATAAAGAACATCTTTGGGAGGACATTTTTGGAAGTGATTTTAAAGTTGTGCCTTTAGAACAACTTCCAATTTTGTTTTTGATGGGTACTAACACATATATACACCATATTTGCCACACCTCTTTATGGATCAAAAAAAAAAACTTTGATTTTCAAGCAAATCAGATAAAACTTGGAGTGTATAAATGCTCAAGAGTTTAAATCTCGTGATGGATCGATTCATCTTCATCTCCAGCACACAAATGTATAGGCCTAAAATACCTCTAGATTTCCAATTTATGGCAAATCTAATCAAAATTGCGGTTTCCAGAATCCCAAGAAGTCAATTCGGCTATATCGTAAGATGAACTGATATACACCATATTAAGCACAATTATTTATGGACCTAAAATACGTCTATATTTCCAATTTCAGGGAAATCGGATGTCTAGAAGCACATGAAGTCAAATCGGAAAATCGAGCTATACCAAAACATGGCTCGTACACACCATCTTCAGCACACTTATTTATGGACCTAAAATACCTCTAGATTTTTTTATTTCAGGGATAAAAATTTGGTTGTGAATATAATAAAAAGGTATATTAAATACCCATATAAGGCAATTTGGTATAATTAAGCCCCATATAAACACTACAATTTTTATAGAAAGGTTAGGTGGTAGCCCCATGTATCAGGCTCAAACTATTTAGTTCATTGTGATACCACAGTTGTGAACTTCTCTCTTATCACTGAGTGCTGCCCGATTCCAATGTTAAGTTCAATGACAAGGGTCCTATGAATTACCTAACAAAGAATTTTTTACGATTTTTTGTTTTGTATTTCCCATTATAGCTTACTTGCTTATTTTTATATAGGAAAGTAAATACACGCCTGTCAAACCCCTTATTTAGATAATTTTCTCATGAGAAATTTTGTTACACATAATTTTCGATTTGGTTTCTTTATTGCAATCAATTGTTACCCTAACCCATTATAGCTAATGTCCATATATGTATATCATTGTATGCTAAACCTATTGGAATACTAACTAAACAATGTAGATAAATAGACAAATATATAAATACCTCCTAACACATAATCACGGATACCCCCAGGTATGTACACAGTCTTACACAAGTTTACATACCCCTGAGTTTTTAACCTTCTAACTAAACGTGTTTCTTGTTGTTGTTTATAAACCATACTAAAAATTTTTTCTTACAAATTAACAAATACTTTGTTTTTCAAATAATTTTACTAAAATTAAAGCATGTATATGCATAGTTTATAATATTTTATTATTTAAAGAAAATACAAATTCTTTAATCGTATGTAAACTTGTGTGAGACTGTGTACATATGCATGAACCTCGTAATTACGAAAAAGGGGCAGATTTACATCAGTAAATCTGCACCGCATGTAAGCCGTCGATGCGGAACCGAATTTGTGGAACAACCCATATACCTCAATGGTAAACAATACGAGTAACAACATTCGTTCATTTGGCCGTTATGCTTGGTCAACTCTCTTCAATACTCAGCAGGTACAGAAGGCGAAAAACAACCCCCACCACATTATACGACCAGAGCGAATTTTTCGTAAAGGCCTGCTTTACATTAAGCACTGTATGAATGAGTTTGATATGTTTGTGTAATGTGGAGGGTGTATGATTGTGTAGGTGTGACTATCTTGACTAGGGTAAGTCTATGAGTTGAAGTCTAGCAGTTTTAAAATTGAATTGAAAATTACCACAGCAACAACTTATCATCATCAGTTTAACGAACTTTTGTTGGCAACAAACAGAAAATGGCAATACAAGCATCAGTGTGCAAGGTTTTCATAGGCATGACTTTAATAAAATATATGAAAAAAATTCTTAAATTAAATTTATTTTATATAAAATTAAATTAAATTAAATTAAATTAAATTAAATTAAATTAAATTAAATTAAATTAAATTAAATTAAATTAAATTAAATTAAATTAAATTAAATTAAATTAAATTAAATTAAATTAAATTAAATTAAATTAAATTAAATTAAATTAAATTAAATTAAATTAAATTAAATTAAATTAAATTAAATTAAATTAAATTAAATTAAATTAAATTAAATTAAATTAAATTAAATTAAATTAAATTAAATTAAATTAAATTAAATTAAATTAAATTAAATTAAATTAAATTAAATTAAATTAAATTAAATTAAATTAAATTAAATTAAATTAAATTAAATTAAATTAAATTAAATTAAATTAAATTAAATTAAATTAAATTAAATTAAATTAAATTAAATTAAATTAAATTAAATTAAATTAAATTAAATTAAATTAAATTAAATTAAATTAAATTAAATTAAATTAAATTAAATTAAATTAAATTAAATTAAATTAAATTAAATTAAATTAAATTAAATTAAATTAAATTAAATTAAATTAAATTAAATTAAATTAAATTAAATTAAATTAAATTAAATTAAATTAAATTAAATTAAATTAAATTAAATTAAATTAAATTAAATTAAATTAAATTAAATTAAATTAAATTAAATTAAATTAAATTAAATTAAATTAAATTAAATTAAATTAAATTAAATTAATTGAATTGAATTGAATTGAATTGAATTGAATTGAATTGAATTGAATTGAATTGAATTGTATTGAATTGAATTGAATTGAATTGAATTGAATTGAATTGAATTGAATTGAATTGAATTGAATTGAATTGAATTGAATTGAATTGAATTGAATTGAATTGAATTGAATTGAATTGAATTGAATTGAATTGAATTGAATTGAATTGAATTGAATTGAATTGAATTGAATTGAATTGAATTGAATTGAATTGAATTGAATTGAATTGAATTGAATTGAATTGAATTGAATTGAATTGAATTGAATTGAATTGAATTGAATTGAATTGAATTGAATTGAATTGAATTGAATTGAATTGAATTGAATTGAATTGAATTGAATTGAATTGAATTGAATTGAATTGAATTGAATTGAATTGAATTGAATTGAATTGAATTGAATTGAATTGAATTGAATTGAATTGAATTGAATTGAATTGAATTGAATTGAATTGAATTGAATTGAATTGAATTGAATTGAATTGAGTTGAATTGAATTGAATTGAATTGAATTGAATTGAATTGAATTGAATTGAATTGAGTTGAATTGAATTGAATTGAATTGAATTGAGTTGAATGGTATTGAATTGAATTGAATTGAATTAAATTGAATTGAATTGATTGAATGAAACATAACATAACATAACATAACATAACATAACATAACATAACATAACATAACATAACATAACATAACATAACATAACATAACATAACATAACATAACATAACATAACATAACATAACATAACATAACATAACATAACATAACATAACATAACATAACATAACATAACATAACATAACATAACATAACATAACATAACATAACATAACATAACATAACATAACATAACATAACATAACATAACATAACATAACATAACATAACATAACATAACATAACATAACATAACATAACATAACATAACATAACATAACATAACATAACATAACATAACATAACATAACATAACATAACATAACATAACATAACATAACATAACATAACATAACATAACATAACATAACATAACATAACATAACATAACATAACATAACATAACATAACATAACATAACATAACATAACATAACATAACATAACATAACATAACATAACATAACATAACATAACATAACATAACATAACATAACATAACATAACATAACATAACATAACATAACATAACATAAAATAAAATAAAATAAAATAAAATAAAATAAAATAAAATAAAATAAAATAAAATAAAATAAAATAAAATAAAATAAAATAAAATAAAATAAAATAAAATAAAATAAAATAAAATAAAATAAAATAAAATAAAATAAAATAAAATAAAATAAAATAAAATAAAATAAAATAAAATAAAATAAAATAAAATAAAATAAAATAAAACAAAACAAAATAAAACAAAATAAAACAAAATAAAACAAAATAAAACAAAATAAAACAACGTAAAGTAAAATAAAATAAAATAAAAAAAAAATAAAATATAATAAAATAAAATAAAACAAAACAAAATAACGTAAAGTAAAATAAAGTAAAATAAAATATGATAAAATAAAATAAAATATGATAAAATATAATAAAATACATTAAATTGAATTAACATGAATTGAATTGAAATGAACTAAATTGAATTGAACTGAATATATTTAAATTGACTTGAACCGAACTGAATTGAATTGGAATGAAACAAAGTGAAGTGAAATGAATGGAATGGATGGAAATGAAAATCAAAAAATAAAATTAAATTAATTTACATTGAAACAATAAATAATTTTTTTGTTGTATTTTTTAACTGTTTTAACTCTTTCGTATTATACCATTTTGAGGCCTTTTTGGTTTTTATTTTTAAGTATCTGTTTCATTACGCTCCACTACAAAAATTTCCAAATTATTTCCTTTTGTAGAGTAGGAAACCTTACACTGGTGTTCATTTCGTTTACTAACGAAATTTGCATGCAATTTTTATGTTTCACAAAAGCTAAAATAAAACACAAAAATCAACAAACGAATCAACAAAGGCAAAACAACAAGCAACTGAAATGGAAACATTAAACAAACATGGAAAATGTAGAATATTTTTCTGATGAATAATTAATTTTGTGAGTTGGTTTTTTGGCTTGCTTTCTGGTATGGTATTTTGGGGAGCGCTAAGTTCGTTAGCCATAGCCTGACTAGCCAGCTGACTATTTTGACTTGAGTTGAACGGAAAAGAGAAGATTGTTTGGGTAAATGGATTTTTTGTTTTGGATTTTTCGATCTGTAATTCCATTTTATTTGTATGGTTACAAAAAAATTCTAGTGTTTGTATTAATCAAATCAAACGAACTAACGGAGAGATTGTAGTTGAAATTCTTTCTTTGGGTGGTTCTTTTCTTTCGTTTTTTGTTTTGATAGATTTTAATGTCTTTACAGAGCTTTGTAACTAATTGTTGGTTACTATGGCATGTCAGCTAGATTTTGGCAAATTCCTGTGAAACCATAAAAGGAAATGTTTCTTTTGGAGATAAGACTCACGCAAGGAAGTTCACTGTTAGCAGGCTGCAATAGCGATACGATGGATTGTGTTTTAAGTGTAGAGAATACAGATGGATAGAATACTAGAAGTTTCGATAAATTTTGCAAAATATTCTTCACCAATTAAAAGGTACTTCAAATTTCTATAGAAATAAAATGTTGAGAAAAATTTCTATAAACATACAATTCTTACAAAATGTTCTATAGAAATCAAAATTTTAACAAAATTGTTTATGGAAACAAAATTTTGACAAAATTTTCTATAAAAATAACATTTTGAGAAAACGTTCTACAAAAATACGATTTTTAAAAAATTTTCTATAAAAATACAATTTTGACAAAATTTTCTGTAGAAATAAAATTTTGATAAAATTTTCTGTAAAAATAAATCTGTGAGAAAATGCTCTATAAAAATATAATTCTGACAAAATTTTCTATAGAAATAAAATTTTGATAAAATTTTCTATAGAAATAAAATTTTTACAAAATTTTCTATAGAAATAATATTAAATTTTGATAAAATTGACAAAAAATTTGAAAAAATTTTGACAAAATTTTCTATTGAATCAAAATTTTGACAAAATTTTCTATAGAAATAAAATTTTGAAAAAATTATTTATAGAAATAAAACTTTGACAAAAATTGGTATGGTCGTTAAATTTTGACATTAATGTAGAAATAAAATTTTAAGAAATTTTTCTATAAAAATAAAATTTTGACAAAATTTTCTACTGAAATAAAATTTTGGCAAAATTTTCTATAGAAATAAAATTTTAACCAAATTATTTATAGAAAAAAAAAAAACGTTGACAAAAATTGGTATGGACGTTACATTTTGACATTGATGTAGAAATAAAATTGTAAGAAAATTTTCTATAGTAATAAAATTTTGAGAATTTTTTCTATAAAAATACAATTTTAACAAAATTTTCTTTAGAAATAAAGTTTTGACAAACTTTTCTACAGAAATAAAATTTTGGCAAAATTTTCTATAGAAATAAAACTTTGCCAAAATTTTTTAAAGAAATACAATTTTGACAAAATTTTCTATAGAAATAAAATGTTTACAAAATTTTCTATAGAAATACAATTTTGACAAAATTTTCTACAGAAATAAAATTTTGCCAAAAATTTCTATTGAAATAAAATTTTGCCAAAAATTTTTTATAGAAATATAATCTTGACAAAATTTTCTATAGAAATCAAATTTTGAGAAAATTTTCGATAGAAATAAAATTTTGAGAAAATTTTTTATAGAAATAAAATTTTGACAAAATTTTCCATAAAAAGCAAATTTTGAGAAAAAATTTCCTATAGACTGATTTCCTTTCCTTATGTACTGGTCTTTGAAGTTCTAAATTGCAAAAATTTCTTTAGAGCGCATTATTGGTAACATTTAAAGTTTTTAAGATATTCGTAATATTTTTGTTGTGGCACAGGGATTTAGTCTAATGAAATTTTGACAAAATTTACTATAGAAACAAAATGTTGACCAACTTTTCTATAGAAATAAAATTTTGACAAAAATTTCTATAGAAATACAATTTAGACAAAATTTTCTATAGAAATAAAATGTTGACAACATTTTCTATAGAAATAAAATTTTGACAAAATTTTTTATAGAAATAAAATTTTGGCCAATTTTTCTATAGAAATAAAATTTTGACAAAATTTTTAATAGAAATAAAATGTTGACAAAATTTTCTATAGAAATAATATTAAATTTTGATAAAATTGACAAAAAATTTGAAAAAATGTTGACAAAATTTTCTATTGAATCAAAATTTTGACAAAATTTTCAATAGAAATAAAATGTTGACAAAATTTTCTATAGAAATAAAATGTTGACAACATTTTCTATAGAAATAAAATTTTGACAAAATTATCTATAGAAATAAAATTTTGACAAAATCTTTTTAGAAATTTTTTTTGAAAAAATGTTGACAAAATTTTCTATTGAATCAAAATTTTGACAAAATTTTCTAAAGAAATAAAATTTTGACAAAATTATCTATAGAAATAAAACTTTGACAAAATTTTTTTATAAATAAAATTTTGACAAAATTATCTATAGAAATAAAATGTTGGCCAATTTTTCTATAGAAATAAAATTTTGACAACATTTTTTTATAAATAAAATTTTGACAAAATTTTCTATAGACATAAAAATTTGGCCAAATTTTCTATAGAAATAACATTTTGAACAAATTTTCTATAGAAATAAAATTTTTGCTAAATTTTCTGTAGAAATAAAATATTGGCCAAATTTTCTATAGAAATACAATTTTAACAACATTGTCTAGAAAATTTTGACAAAATTGACAAAAAATTTGAAAAAATGTTGACACAATTTTCTATAGAAATAAAATGTTGACAAAATTTTCTATAGAAATAAGATGTTGACAAAATTTCTATAGAAATAAAATTTTGACAAAATTTTTTATTGAAATAAAATTTTGACAACATTTTGTATAGAAATAAAATTTTGGCCAAATTTTCTATAGAAATACAATTTTGACAAAAAAAAATCTATAGAAATAAAATTTTGACAAAATTATGTATAGAAATAAAATTTTGACAAAATTTTTTATAGAAATAAAATTTTGAACAAATTTTCTATAGAAATAAAATTTTTACTAAATTTTCTGTAGAAATAAAATATTGACAAAATTTTTTATAGAAATAAAATTTTGACAAAATTTTCTGTAGAACTAAATTGTTTACAGAATTTTCTATAGAAATAAAGTTTTGACAGAATTTTCTATAGAAATAAAATTTTTGACAAAATTTTCTATAGAACTAATTTTTTTACAGAATTTTCTAAAGAAATAAAATTTTGACAGAATTTTCTATAGAAATAAAATTTTGACAAAATTTTCTATATAACTACATTTTTTACAGAATTTTCTATAGAAATAAAGTTTTGCCAGAATTTTCTATAGAAATAAAATTTTGACAAAATTTTCTATAGAAATATAATTTTGAAAAAAATATTTATAGAAATAAAACTTTGACAAAAATTGGTATGGACGTTAAATTTTGACATTGATGTCGAAATAAAATTTTAAGAAAATTTTCTATAAAAATAGAATTTTGACAAAAATTTCTACAGAAGTAAAATTTTGGCAAAATTATTTATAGAAAAAAAAAACTTTGACAAAAATTGGTATGGACGTTAAAGTTTGACATTAATGTAGAAATAAAATTGTAAGAAAATTTTCTATAGTAATAAATTTTTTTTTTTCTATAAAAGTACAAAATTTTTTGACAAAATTTTCTACAGAAATAAAATTTTGGCAAAATTTTTTATAGAAATACAAATTTGAGAAAATTTTCTATGGAAATAAAATTTTGACAAAATGTTTCATAAAAATACAATTTTGAACAAATTTTCTATAGAAATAAAATTTTTACTAAATTTTCTATAGAAATAAAATTTTTACTAAATTTTCTGTAGAAATAAAATATTGACAAAATTTTTTATAGAAATAAAAGTTTGACAAAATTTTCTATAGAAATAAAATTTTAACAAAATTTACTATAGAAATCAAATTTTGAGAAAATTTTCGATAGAAATAACATTTTGAGAAAAATTGTTTATAGAAATAAAATTTTGACAAAATTTTCCATAAAAAGCAAATTTTGAGAAAATTTCCTACAGACTGATTTCCTTTCCTTATGTACTGGTCTTTATGGATCAATTTTGGCCAACACTGCCAATATTTTTGGATCACAGTCAAAGCCAACAATTGACGCAAAAATTCTTAAATCCTCCAGTTACTAGTTTTTTATTTATGCCGATACAGGATACTGAAAATTGTAAATTGCGATATGCAACATTTAAATATTTCCCATTGAATCTCCTAAGACAATTGAATTTAAATGTTAATATTCTGAGCGAAGAGTTTTCGCTGTGACGTGAAGTGCTCACAGGACTATTCCACAAGGATATTGTTATTGTCCAAATGGAGAAGCAAGGAATGAGAAAATGTTTTCGTTACAAATTAATATTGCCATTTGTACAATTATTATTATTATTTTTATTTAATATTTTGGCTAACATTCTCGTGCAGCTTACAGAGTAACTGAAATGCCTTTCTGTCTTGGTCCCTATCCCTGTGTAGCATAAGAAGCTATGGAAAGGTCTATGTCTGTTTTCAAATTACTATACAGTTTTTGTTTTAATTTGATGGAAATATATAATTTATTTTAGTTATTATTTCTAACAATTCCGGGGGCATTTTGTGTGTTTGACCTACATTGGAATTCGCCAATTTAGTCCAGTATTTGGTGATACAAATTCATAAGGTTACGCTTGGATTATTTAAAAAAATGTTTGGCTTTGTTTTTTTGTTATTCTCAGAATTTTGACTCCTAATGTCATTTTCATGGTAACATTTCTATTACGCTAAAAGTGGCTAGCAACTGTTTTGATGGTTCTCTATGACGGAGAATGGCCTTTATTATTATTGGTGTTTATGAATATTTTTATACACTAAAAACAAAGTTACATGGAATGTATAAATGGGGAATTTCGCTTGTCTAAACGTTCGTTCCGGAAGAATGTATTTTTTCTTTGGGTGTATACATTCAAAAAACTGTGAACCCAATTTATAATACGCTGTTGCATAGTGTGGCTCAGGGTATAATGAATTGATTGAATTAATTTGGTTTTGCATAATTTTTTTCTATTAGCTCAATAGTATTTTTTTTCAGTGTAGCTTTTCAAAGTGACATGGGTCCCTCCATGGTATCTATTGCTTTTAAAAATATTTTGTTGTGGAAAATTTTCGATTTTCTTTTGCTTAATTCATTGTGGGCAAATATTTCGATATTTTTTATCATAATTATGCGATTACGTTTCGAACAATTATCCTTTAAATTGACTCATTAGTAACGGAGGCTCAACAAAATATTCTTCAAACGTACAAGATTTTCTTAATATCAATGATAATTCCACCCTTAAAACTCCATAGACAGTTGTTACTCAATTCATGTGTTTCTTTTTTAGCGTTCTTACATTGAAATATTTGGTCCTTCGACCAAACATAGACAAAATGATGGCTTCAGCATTTTTTTTGTTTTTTTTTTCTGTTCAAATATCAAATTTTCTTTTGCGTTTTATTATTATTGTTATTATTATTATTATTCAACTTTTCCCTACTCTTGCTATATGCTATATTTATGAATAATTGATTTGATTGTAACAATGAAGTAAATGTGATAATCGAAAACGATACAACATCCCCTGAAGATGGGACCTCTGATAGTTTATGGTCAATTGAGAAATGTAATAAAGTGAAGTGGACATGTTATAGAATACTTATCTTTCGAATGGCATATAAGCAACAAAAAAAAAAAAAAATGCTGAAATTTATTACATACCCTATATGAAATGAAATTGGGGCAAAGAAAAGTATGACACTTTTTTTTTAAGGTTAAGTGTTACAAACATGAGAGTAAGTAAGGAGAATGGTCAGAATGATATTCTATGCTTCCCCCCCATTCAAATAAAATTGCTATATTTTTTCAATTTTTGTTTTAGCATCAGTTTAGATTTATTCGAATTGTCTGCACGGTTGCCAATCGAGTCAAAAATAATCTACCAAAATTAGAAGAAAATGTACCAAAAAACTACACAAAAAAAAACTAAAAAAAATCTTATTTTGAAATGTATTATTGCTATAGAAAAATTTGTCAACACTTTATTTCTATAGAAAATTTTGTGAAAAATTTATTTCTATAGAAAGTTTTTGGACAATTTTATTTCTACAGAAAAATTTGTAAAAATTTTATTTCCATCGAAAATTTTGTAAAATTTTTTATTTCTCTAGATTTTTTTTCCACAATTTTATTTTTATAGAAAATTTTTGCAACATATTTATACCCTTCACTACTACTGTGGTACAGGGTATAATAAGTTTGTGCATTTGTATGTAACGCCAAGAAGGAAAAGTCTGAGACCCATCGTTTAGTATACCGATCGTCTTAGAATTAAATTCTGAGTCGATTTAGCGATGTCCGTCTGTCTGTCCGTCTGTCTGTTGATGTATTTTTGTATGCAAAGTACAGCTCGCAGTTTTAGTCCGATTGTCCTAAAATTTGGTATGGGGTCCTGTTTCGGCTCAAAGACGATTCCTATTGATTTTGGAAAAAATCAGTTCAGATTTAGATATAGCTGCCATATATATTTTTCACCGATCTGGTCATAATTGGCGTGTATATCAACCGATCTTCCTCAAATTCCGTAAATCCCAATATTTTATGAGTCTCGAAAAACTTGCAAAATATCATCCAAATCGGTTCAGATTTAGATATAGCTCCCATATATAGCTTTCGGCCGATTTACACTCCTTTGTCCACAAAGGCCAATTTTTTGCTCCGATTTAGTTGAAATTTTGCACAGGGAGTAGAATGAGCATTGTAGCTATGCGTGCCAAATTTGGTTGAAATCGGTTCAGATTTTGATATAGCTCCCATATATATGTTTTTCTGATTTCGACAAAAATGGTCAAAATAGCAACATTTTCCTTGTAAAATCGCCACTGCTTAGTCGAATAGTTGAAAAAATGACACTAATTTTCTTAAACTTCTAATACATATATATCGAGCGATAAATCATAAATAAACTTTTGCGAAGTTTCCTTAAGATTGCTTCAGATTTAAATGTTTCCCATATTTTTTTTACTAACATTGTGTTCCACCCTAGTCTATTAGCCGACTTAAATTTTGAGTCTATAGATTTTGTAAAAGTCTATCAAATTCTGTCCAAATCGAGTGATATTTAAATGTATGTATTTGGGACAAACCTTTATATATAGCACCCAACACATTTGACAGATGTGATATGGTATCGAAAATTTAGATCTATAAAGTGGTGCAGGATATAATATAGTCGGCCCCGCCCGACTTTAGACTTTCCTTACTTGTTTTTCTATAGAAAATGTTGTTAAATATTTTTATTTCTATAGAAAATGTTGTCAAAATTTTATTTCTATAGAAATTTGTTGCAAAATTGTATTGCAAAATTTTATTTCGACAGAAATTTTTGTCAGAATTTTTTTATTTCTATAGAAAATGTTGTCAAAATTTTATTTCTTTAGAAATTTGTTATTCTATAGAATAAAATTTTCTATAGAAATAAAATTGACAAAATTTTCTAAAGAAATACAATTTTAAGAAAAGTTTCTATAAAAAAAACTTTGAGAAAATTTTCTACAGAAATAAAATTCTGACAAAATTTTCTATAGAAATAAAATCGACAAAATTTTCTAAAGAAATAAAATTTTAAGAAAAGTTTCCATAAAAAAAAAATTGAAAAAATTTTCTACAGAAATAAAATTCTGACAAAATTTTCTATCGAAATAAAATTTTGCAAAACTTTTTATAGAAATACAATTTTGCAAAATTTTATTTCGATAGAAAATTTTGTCAGAATTTTATTTCTATAGAAAATTTTCTCAAAATTTTTTTTTATGGAAACTTTTCTTAAAATTTTTCATTTTTTTTTTTTTAATTTTTTTGCAAAAATTTTCTATACAGATAAAATTTTGTCAAAAATTTCTATAGAAATAAAATTTTGTCAAAATATTCTATAGAAATAAAATTTTGACAAAATTTTATATCTTTATTTATATCTTTATACAAATAAAATCGACAATTTTTTCTAAAGAAATAAAATTTTAAGAAAAGTTTCCATAAAAAAAAATTTTGAGAAAATTTTCTATAGAAATAAAATTCTGACAAAATTTTCTATCGAAAAAAAAATTTTGCAAAACTTTTTATAGAAATACAATTTTGCAACAAATTTCTATAGAAATAAAATTTTGTCAAAATTTTATTTTTATAGAACATTTACTTAAAATTTAATTCCATAGAAAATTTTGTCAAAATTTTATTTCTGTAGAATATTTCGTCTAAATTTTATTTCTATAAAAAGTTTTTTCAAAATTCCATTTTTATTTATATTTATTTTTATTATTTGCTATAGAAATAAAATTTAGACGAAATATTCTACAGAAATAAAATTTTGACAAAATTTTCAATAAAAATAGATTTTTGAAATTTTTTAGAAAATGTTGTCAAAATTTTATTTCTATAGAAACTTGTTGCAAAATTGTATCTCTGTAAAAAATTAAATTTTATTTCGATAGAAAATTTTGTCAGATTTTTTTATTTCTATAGAAAATGTTGTCACAATTTTATTTCTATAGAAATTTGTTGCAAAATTGTATTTCTATAAAAAGTTTTGCAAAATTTTTTTTTCGATAGAAAATTTTGTCAGAATTTTATTTCTATAGAAAATTTTCTCAAATTTTTTTTTGTGGAAACTTTTCTTAAAATTTTATTTCTTTAGAAAAATTTGTCAATTTCATTTGTATAGAAAATTTTATTTCTATAGAAAATTTTGTCAAAATTTTATTTCTGTAGAAAATGTTCTCAATATTTAATTTCTATAGAAAAAATTGCAAAAATTGTCTATAGATATAAAATTTTGTCAAAATTTTATTTCTATAGAAAATTTTGTCAAAATTTTATTTCTATAGAATATTTTGACAAAATTTTATTTCCGTAGAAAATGTTGACAAAATTTTATCTGTATAGAAAATTTTTGTAATTTTTTTCCTATAGAAAACTGTGGAAAAATTTTATTTTTATAGAACATTTTCTTAAAATTTTATTTCCATAGAAAATTTTGTCGAAAATTTATTTTTATTGAAAATTTGTCAAAATTTTATTTGTGGAGAACATTTTGTCTAAATTTTATTTCTATAGAAAGTTTTTTTTCAAAATTTAATTTTTATTTATTTTATATATATTTTTATTATTTTTTATAGAAATTAAATTTTGACAAAATTTTCTATAGAAATTAAATTTTGATAAAATATTCTATAGAAATTAAATTTTGAGAACAGTTTCTATAGAAATAAAATTTTGACAAAATTTTCTATAGAAATTAAATTTTGACAAAATATTCGGTTTGTATGGGGGTTATATATATCGGTTTAGATGGGGGGTTATATATAATTATGGACCGATATAGACCAATTTTTGCATGGTTATTAGATGCCATATACCTAAACCTCGTATCGAATTTCAACCGAATGGGATTAATTTTGCTCCTCCAAAATGCTCTGGAGGTCAAATCTGGTGATCGGTTTATATGGCGACTATATATAAGTACGGACCGATATGGACCAATTTTTGCATGGTTGTTGGAGACCATATACTAACACCACGTACCAAATTTCAACCGGATCGGGTGAATTTTGCTCCTCCAAACTGCTCCGGAGGCCAAATCTGGGGATCGTTTTATATGGGGGCTATATATAATTATGGACCAATATTTGCATGGTTGTTAGAGACCATATACTAGCACCACATATAAAATTTCACTCGGATCGGAGGAATTTTGCTCCTCCAAATCTGAGGGTCGGTTTATATGGAGGCTATATATAATTATAGACCGATATGGACCAATTTTTGTGTGATTGGGTATCGGCTATATATAACTATAGACCGATATGGACCAATTTTGGCATGGTTATTAGCGGCCATATACTAACACCATGTTCCAAATTTCAACTGGATTAGATGAATTTTGTTCCTGCAAGAGGCTCCGGAGGTCAAATCTAGGGATCGCTTTATATGGGGGCTATATATAATTATGGACCGATATGGACCAATTTGTGCATGGTTGTTAGAGACCATATATTTATACCATGTACCAAATTTCAGCCCGATCGGATAAAATTTGCTTCTCTTAGAGGCTCCGCAAGCCAAATCTGGGGATTGGTTTATATGGGGGCTATAAATAATTATGGACCGATGTGGACCAATTTTGGCATGTTTGTTAAAGACCATATACCAGCACTATGTACCAAATTTCAGCCGGATCGGATAAAATGTGCTTCTCTTAGAGGCTCCGCAAGCCAAATCTGGGGATCGGTTTATATGGGGCTATACGTAAAAGTGGTCCAATATGGTCCATTTGCAATACCATCCGACCTACATCAATAACAACTACTTATGCCAAGTTTCAAGTCGATAGCTTGTTTCGTTAGTAAGTTAGCGTGATTTCAACAGACGGACGGACGGACGGACATGCTTAGATGGAATCAGAATTTCACCACGATCCAGAATATATATTCTTTATGGGGTCTTAGAACAATATTTCGATGTGTTACAAACGGAATCACAAAGTTAATATACCGCCCATCCTATGGTGGAGGTTATAAAAAGCCTACTTTTGTTTTGAGGGCAATTTTCATTTTTCAATTACATTTTGTTGGGGCTCATATTCATTATGGAGTGTTGCCTCAGTTTTGGGGATCTATCTCATTTGGGTTATGGGGCTCATTCTCCTGAAGTCCATTTTCAAAACACCAATTGTCTGCTGGGTACCTTCAACAAGGACTCACAATACCCCTAATAAATAAAGATAAGTCCACAAATGTGGTATCACAATGGACTGAATAGTCTAAAGGCGTTTTCGTTTCGCAAAAAATATGTTGTCCTGGTGTTACACTACTTTTTCCCTCAATACATTTTCACACAAATGATAGTGTCTTTCCAAAGTTATTATTAATTCATAATATTGTGAAGGATACAGGATCCAAAATTTATGACAGTGTCCTTCATATTTGGCTATAAATTTCGAGAATGTTGCACCTTTTTCCCCAATAGAAATCGCCATAAGTGAGCCTGATACATCGGGCTGTCACCTAACCTAACCCCTAATATTGGCGTTATGGTAAGCGACCCCTAAGCACATACTCTTGCTGAGTTTGTGGCATAAATACTTTTAGTAAGCAAATATTTCATCTCTTTCTTTTACCCAATTTGTGCTGACCACCATAAAGGAAAATAAATTCCACGAAATTCTTTCGTTTACTCAAATATAATTGATTTCCTGAGATTTTCTTTCACCCATAATACCATTACGTTTCTTTATATTTCCGTCGATCCATACTCACTTAATAGGTAATTAAGAATGAAATAATAATGAATCACACATTTGCTCTGACTGGACTCTTGTTGAATATTCCAATTCATCAGCATTCATATGCAACACTTCCTAGGAATATCAATTAGTCCATGGAAAGAGAATCTCCCGCACCCAAAAACAAAAATCCTTACATTATGCGTGGCATCACGTAATGTAGGCAGAACAATAATACAGCAACTCCATTGTTCGTATTTTTCCATTGGTGTCTTCAATTATAGAAATTATGAATAATACTTGAACGTGTATTATAGCAATTTGTATACAAATTTCTCTGTCTCTCCCCGTAGTTGTTATGGGCTGGCAGAGATTCGAAAACATGACCATAATCCTTGAAATTCGTTCACTTATATATTTTTTTATATTTTCTTTTTTTATTTTTTTGCTTACATAGATTTTTTTCTTTTACTAGAAATCAATGAAGTGATGATAATTCTGTAGGTGTTTTTCATGGGAATGTTTCATGAAACGTTTTTTTTTTCGTTTAAAAACAAATTTCAGGAATAAGTACTCACACATATACAATATATAAATTGGATTGTTGGATTTTTTTGCGATCACTATTCATAAAATAAATGAATTATTTTTTGCAGGTTACTGTTTTGGTTTTTAGTGCTTTAAACGACAAATGTTCCAATGTGACAACCCCTAATATAATTTTACTTACCCACATATCCTTGCGATAAAACATTAGCATAAACAAATTAAAGGATTCGAAAACTGTTTTTAGTTTCAACCAATCCTGTTCGTCATGGAATGCCTTAGAATAGCTGACCTAATGTCCATAGAAATTTGCGAGCATTTATAGCTTCAATCTTTGTGAATGATTCATGATGTTGTGGTTGAGTTTTCGAGAAGTGCCAGTCTAAAAGTACCACAAAAAAATCTTAAGTGTTTTGGGATTTAATTACTCTGAATTGAATTGAGTTGAGCTGAGCTGCACTCACTCAATCTCGTACTCGGTACCAAAGGAATTAGGGAGTATATAAAACATCCTTATCCCAAAAAGCTCATGAGGAAGAGCCTCTTAAAGTTTGATCAACTTGAGGTGATGTGCCTTTGGTGATGGATGGATGGATGGATGAATGAATGAACGAATGAGTGAATATCTAAACGTTTGGATGGATGATTTTCATAAAAGAATATCAACAATTACTTGGAAATTTATTTGTGTAAACATAGATGCCAAGGGCTCTATGGGAACAGCAATCAAAAGAAGAGTTCTTACAAAAAAGTAGAGAAAAAAATTTTAAGTGAAAACAATTTTTCGCATGAAGTATGAAAATAAGAACTAATTAATCTGTTAGAATAGTATTCGAATTTGGGTTGTATGTTTGTTTAATACTAAATTCCTTTTATGCAAAAAAAAAAACCAAGATCATTGCTTATAGAGGGAACTGTATATAGGGTAAAGGTAATGAAATGAAATAAAACTTTGACAAAATTTTCTATAGAAATAAATATTTGACAATATTTTCTATAGAAATAACATTTTGAGAAAATTTTCCATAGAAATATATATATATTTTTTAAGATTTGATATAGAAATTAAATTTTGACAACATTTTCTATAGAAATAAAACTTTGAAAATTTTTCTGTAGAAATAAATATTTGACAAAATTTTCTGTAGAAATAAAATTTAGAGAAAATTTTCAACAGAAATAAATTTTTTTTTAAATTTTCTATAGAAATAACATTTTGACAAAATTTTCTAAATAAATAATATTTTAACAAAATTTTCTATAGAAATAAAATTTTGCCAAAGTTTTTCTGGAAATAAAATTTTGACAAAATTTTGTATAGAAATAACATTTGGAGAAATTTTTCTATAGAAAAACATATTTGCGAAAAATTTCTATGGAAATAAAATTTTGACAAAATTTTCTTAGAAAAAAAATTTGCGAAATTTTTCTATAGAAATAAAATGCAAAAATTTTCTATAGAAAAACAATTTTGACAAAATTTTCTATAGAAATAAAATTTTGAAAAAATTTTCTATAGAAATAAAATTTTGCCAAAGTTTTTCTAGAAATAAAATTTTGGCAAAATTTTCTATAGAAATAACATTTTGAGAAATTTTTCTATATAAAAAAATATGTGCGAAAATTTTCTATGGAAATAAAATTTTGACAAAATTTTCTTAGAAAATAAATTTGGGAAATGTTTCTATAGAAATAAAATGCAAAAATTTTCTATAGAAATAATATTTGGACAAAATTTTCTATAGAAATAAAATTTTGACAAAACTTTCTAAGAAATAAAATTTTGCAAAAATTGTCTACAGAAATAAAAGTGCGACAAAATTTTCTATTGAAATAAAACATTGACAAAATGTTCTATAAAAATAAAATTTTGACAAAATTTTGTAAAGAAATAAAATTTCGACAACATTTTTTCTACAAATAAAATTTTGTCAAAATTTTCTATAGAAATAAAATTTTGACAAAATTTTCCATAGAAATAAAATTTTTATTTCTATAGAAATAGAAATAAAATTTTGACAAAATTTTTCTATAGAAATAAAATTTTGACAAAATTTTCTGTAGAAATAAAATTTTGAGAAAATTGTTCTATAGAAATAAAATTTAGAGAAAATTTTCAATAGAAATAAAATTTTTATAAAATGTTCTATAGAAATAAAATTTTGACAAACTTTTTTATAGAAATAAAATTTTGCGAAAATTTTCTATAGAAATAAAATTGCGATACAATATTCCATAGAAATAAAATTTGGCAAAATTTTCTAAAGAAATAAAGTTTGGCAAAATGTTCTATGGAAATAAAATTTGACAAAATTTTCTGTACCCGTGTAAAAATTGGTGGATCTAAATATATATAATCATATCTCTAAATTGGCCGCTTCAGATCTAGGCAGATACACACAGATATGATGATATAGAATTAGATATAATTATATGTAATTCCATATATAGGGAGATCTGACACCAGATCTACTTACATATAGGGATAGATATAATAATATCTAAGACATTAGATCTGGGCCAATTTTGAGATCTGATCAGTTCTATTTCCATAGTAATTAGATATGATTAGATCTTACCATTTTTCGGATCTACTCATATCTAATCATATCAAATTAGATCTCTCAATTTTTACTCGGGTAGAAATAAAATTTTGACAAAACGTCCTAAGAAATAAAATTTTGCAAAAATTGTCTACACAAATAAAAGTGCGACAAAATTTTCTATAGAAATAAAATTTTGAGAAAATTTTCAATTGAAATGAAACTTTTATAAAATTTTCTACAGAAATAAAATTTTGACAAACTTTTCTATAGAAATAAAATTTTGTCAAAATTTTCTATAGAAATAAAATTTTGACAAGATTTTCTATAAAAATAAATTTTTGAGAAAATTTTCTAAAGAAATAAAATATTTGCGAAAATTTTCTATATGTTAGAAATAAAATTTTGAGAAAATTTTCTATAGAAGAAAACTATTTGCAAAAATTTTCTATAGAAATAAAATTTGAACAACATTTCTATAGAAAAAAATCGGAAATTTTTCTATAGAAATAACATTTTGACAGAAATAAAAGTGCGATAAAATTTCTATAGAAATAAAATGTTGACAAAATTTTCTAAAGAAATAAAATTTTGACAAAATGTTCTATAGAAATAAAATTTGTCAAAATTTTTTCTAGAAATAAAATGTTGACAAAATTTTCTATAAAAATAAAATTTTGAGAAAATTGTCTATACAAAAAAAGTATTTGCTAAAATTGTCTATATGTTAGAAATAAAATTTTGAGAAAATTTTCTATAGAAGAAAACTATTTGCGAAAAACTATTTTCTATAGAAATAAAATTTGAACAAAATTTCTACACAAACAAAAATCGGAAATTTTTCTATAGAAATAACATTTTGACAAAATTTTCTATAGAAATAAAATTTTGACAAAATTTTCTGTATAAATAAAATTTTGACAAAATTTTCTATAGAAATAAAATTTTGCAAAAATGTTCTACAGAAATAAAAGTGCGATAACATTTTCTACAGAAATAAAAGTGCGACAAAATTTGCTATAGAAATAAAATTTTGAAAAAAAAAATCTAAAAAAATAAAATTTTGACAAAATTGTTTTACAAATAAAATTTTGTCAAAATTTTCTATAGAAATAAAATTTTGAAAAAATTCTATAGATATAAAATTTTAATAATATTTAGCATAGAAAAAAAAATTACGAAATCTTCTATAGAAATAAAATTTTGACAAAATATTCTATAGAGAAAAAATTTACAAAATTTTCTATAGATTCGTTTTATTTGTTATGGTTCCGACAAAAAAAATTTGGAAGTACTTCTAAATGCAGAACTTTAAAAGCACTTCCAAAAAAGTCCTTCCAAAGATGTTCTTTATTGTAACTAATGAGGAAGTTCTATTAATTCCATTTTTTTATAACTCGGTTTTTTCATAATTTGAAATCGCAATTTTAACTTTTTTGTTTAAAATATGTTAAAAACAGGGCAAGGTTAATAAAATGGTACAAATTAGTAAAATTTTGCCGAAAATATTTCTAAATTCATTCTAGAAAAATAGCGAAATTTTGAAAATATTTGAGGTTAAGGGTTTCAGACAAGCGTTAGATTGCATTTAAAATCATAAAAAATTATAAAAATTAATTATTTGTCAAAATATAACAAATTTTTTTTAGTTCACATCCAAAACACTGAATTCGGATCACACCTAAAGCAGTGATGCATATTCAGTGCAATGGATGTTGAAATGGTGGACATCCGTCCTATGACAAGCCCATGTTAAATTCATCGCTTCTGCGTCAATTTTGCACCACTAGATCCGATCCAAAAAGAACATTTTGACTACTTTTTTGGCGACGCTTTTTTTGCCAGGTTGGTTTTGATTTCAGCTTTACGCTGAAGTCGAAAATCACAATTTTCTATTGAAATAAAATATTGATAAAATTGTCTAGAGATATACATTTTTGATTAGATGTGACAAATGTTAAATGTTGACAAAATTTCCTGTGGAAATAAAATTTTGACAAAAATTCTATAGAAAAAAAATTTGACAAAATTTTCTATAGATACAAAATTTTCATCAGATTTGTTATAGAAAAAAAAAATTGTTGGCAAAATATTCTAGAGAAAAAATGTTGACAAAATTTTGTGTAGAATAAAAATTTTGACAAAATATTCTATAGAAAAAAAATTGACAACATTTTCTATAGATTCGTTTTATTTGTTATTGCTGTTTTTGATTTCAGCTTTAAACGGAAGTAGAAAACCACAAATTTCTATAGAAATATAATCTTGATAAAATTTTCTATAGATATACATGATTAGATTTACTATAGAAATAAAATGTTGACAAAATTTTCTATAGAAATACAATTTTTACAAAATTTTTCTATAGATACAAAATTTTGATCAGATTGGCTGTAGAAAAAAGAAATTGTTGGCAAAATATTCTATAGAAAAAATGTTGACCAAATTCTGTGTAACGAGCAACGCTTGCAAATCATTGAATTTTATTACCAAAATCAGTGGCAGAAAATCCGCTTTTTTATCGACAAATTTTGTTCAGCGATGAGGCTCATTTCTGGTTGAATGGCTACGTAAATAAGCAAAATTGCCGCATTTGGAGTGAAGAGCAACCAGAAGCCGTTCAAGAACTGCCCATGCATCCCGAAAAATGCACTGTTTGGTGTGGTTTGTACGCTGGTGGAATCATTGGACCGTATTTTTTCAAAGATGCTGTTGGACGCAACGTTACGGTGAATGGCGATCGCTATCGTTCGATGCTAACAAACTTTTTGTTGCCAAAAATGGAAGAACTGAACTTGGTTGACATGTGGTTTCAACAAGATGGCGCTACATGCCACACAGCTCGCGATTCTATGGCCATTTTGAGGGAAAACTTCGGAGAACAATTCATCTCAAGAAATGGACCGGTAAGTTGGCCACCAAGATCATGCGATTTGACGCCTTTAGACTATTTTTTGTGGGGCTACGTCAAGTCTAAAGTCTACAGAAATAAGCCAGCAACTATTCCAGCTTTGGAAGACAACATTTCCGAAGAAATTCGGGCTATTCCGGCCGAAATGCTCGAAAAAGTTGCCCAAAATTGGACTTTCCGAATGGACCACCTAAGACGCAGCCGCGGTCAACATTTAAATGAAATTATCTTCAAAAAGTAAATGTCATGGACCAATCTAACGTTTCAAATAAAGAACCGATGAGATTTTGCAAATTTTATGCGTTTTTTTTAAAAAAAAAGTTATCAAGCTCTTAACAAATCACCCTTTATTTGTTATTGTTGGTTTATTCTGCAATCAAATTTTTGTTTTTAGCTGAACTCGAAAACAGCAAATTTCTATAGAAATAAAATTTTCTATAGATATAAAATTTTGATTAGATTTGCTATAGAAATAAAATGTTGACAACATTTTCCAAAGAAATAAAATATTGACACAATTTTCTATGGAAATAAAATGTTGGCAAAAATTGTATAGAAAAAATATTGGCAGAATTATCTATAGATATTAAATTTTAATAAGTTTTGCTATAGAAAAAAATTATTGGCAAAATATTCTATAGAAAAAATTTTAACAAAATAAAATGTTGACAAATTTTGTGTAGAATAAAAATTTCTACAAAATTTTCCATAGAAGAAATATTTTGAAAAATTTTTTTATAGATTCGTTTAATTTTTTTTTACTGTTGGCTTATTCTTCAATCGTTATTGATATTTTTGATTTACGCTTTAAGCTGAAGTCAAAAACAACAATTTCCTATAGAAATAAAATTTTGACAAAATTTTCTATGGAAATAAAATTTTATCAATTTTTTTTTTTTTGAATTAAAATTTTGACAAAATTTTCTATGGAAATAAAATTTTGACAAAATTTTCTATGGAAATAAAATTTTGTTAAAATTTTCTATGGAAATAAAATTTTGTCAAAATTTTCTATAGAAATAAAATTTTGTCAAAATTTTCTAAGGAAATAAAATTTTGTCAAAATTTTCTATGGAAATAAAATTTTGTCAAAATTTTCTATAGAAATAAAATATTGAGAAAATTTTCTATAGTAATAAAATTTTAGGAAAATTTTCTTTTAAATAAAATTTTGTCTTTATTATTCTCATTGGTTTTAGATATATCGTCCATTCTAAATTTGGATAACGGAATAAATATTCTACTAAAATATGAAGTATTAACACGCCCTTTATCCCTACGCATGACTGATCATACAATCTTTGGATTGCTTGCAAACCAAAAAGAAAAAAATATTATTCCTAACGAACATGACTCTGTGTGGCATTCAATGCGCCTGCGTGCCTTTTCATTTAATCCTCCTCTGGCGGAGGCATCTTTGTCGGACAATGCCTTGCAAATTATGTACGTGCCTTTGGGGCGATTTTAATCAAATGCCACTGGACAAGCCGCCAGTTCATCATCATCATCATCGTTGTTAGTTGTTTGTTAATGTTTTTAATAATAACTTCTGAAATGACTAAACGGACTCACTGACGAAATGTTAATAAGCAAGCAAATGAAGAACAAAACCAAAAAAAGGAGCTATGATGATGTTGATGATATGTTGGCAGTGGTCTTTTGTTTGCTTCATTCTTTGGTGAGCTCGGAATTTAGTATTAAACTGCCAAGATTATGAAATGCTCATTCTTAGCTCATGTGTCCTGCTTAGGGTTTACATTTGGGGAGTAGTAGATTTCTGTTATATCCACATAATTCATAAGATTCTCACAATGGCCGAACAACAAAGCAACTTCAACAGCTATATTAACAGAAGAAGGGAAAAAAAACAGATGGACGGACTTTCTAAATTCAACAGGGCCACAGTCGCATACTAAACTGAGCTCAATTCAAGTTGTATTTCATAATGATTATATTTTCTTGCAACATTGCCAACAGACATGTCTTTGTATAGAAATGAATAACAAAGTAAAAAAATGGAAAGACTATGGCTATAAAAAAAAGCAACCTAAAATTGAAAATGTTTGTTGCATGCCGCTAGCTAGCACCATCAATGCCGTGGCATTAAGAGTTTAGATTTGCTTCTTCATTGGATCCTTCTGTTTATTTTTTTTTTGCTTCTTGTTTTGTCACAAATTCATGTAAGAGTATGTTGTTGCTGATGGTCCCCTTTATGTTCTTAGCGTTGTTGTTGTTGTTACCGTTGTTATACCCTCCATCATAGGATGGGGGTATATTATTATACCCTCCATCATAGGATGGGGGTATATTAACTTTGTCATTCCGTTTGTAACACATCGAAATATTGCTCTAAGACCCCATAAAGTATATATATTCTGGGTCGTGGTGAAATTCTGAGTCGATCTAAGCATGTCCGTCCGTCCGTCCGTCCGTCCGTCCGTCCGTCCGTCCGTCCGTCCGTCCGTCTGTTGAAATCACGCTAACTTCCGAACGAAACAAGCTATCGACTTGAAACTTGGCACAAGTAGTTGTTATCGATGTAGGTCGGATGGTATTGAAAATGGGTCATATCGGTCCACTTTTACGTATAGCCCCCATATAAAGGGACCCTCAGATTTGGCTTGTGGAGCCTCTAACAGAAGCATATTTCATCCGATCCGGCTGAAATTTGGTATATGGTGTTGGTATATGGTCTCTAACAACCATGCAAAAATTGGTCCAAATCGGTCCGTAATTATATATAGCCTCCATATAAACCGATCCCCAGATTTGGCTTGCGAAGCCTAAAAGAGAAGTAAATTTCATCCGATCCGGCTGAAATTTGGTACATGGTGTTGGTATATGGTCTCCAACAACCATGCAAAAATTGGTTCATATCGGTCCTTAATTATATATAGCCCCCATATAAACCGATCCCAGATTTGGCTTGTGGAGCCTCTAACGGGAGCATATTTCATCCGATCCGATTGAAATTTCGTATATGGTGTTGGTATGTGGTCTCTAACAACCATGCAAAAATTGGTCTACATCGGTTCGTAATTATATATAGCCCCCATATAAACCGATCCCTAGATTTGGCTTGCGAAGCCTAAAAGTGAAGTAAATTTCATCCGATCCGGCTGAAATTTGGTACATGGTCTTGGTATATGGTCTCTAACAACCATGCAAAAATTGGTCCACATCGGTCCATAATTATATATAGCCCCCTTATAAACCGATCCCTAGATTTGGCTTGCGAAGCCTAAAAGAGAAGTAAATTTCATCCGATCCGGCTGAAATTTGGTACATGGTGTTGGTATATGGTCTCCAACAACCATGCAAAAATTGGTCCATATCGGTCCTTAATAATATATAGCCCCCATATAAACCGATCCCCAGATTTGGCTTGTGGAGCCTCTAAGAGAAGCATATTTCATCCAATCCGGATGAAATTTGGTACATGGTGTTGGTATATGGTCTCTAACAATCATGCAAAAATTGGTCCACATCGGTCTATAATTATATATAGCCCCCATATAAACCGATCCCCAGATTTGGCTTGCGGAGCCTCAAAGAGAAGCAAATTTCATCCGATCAGGCTGAAATTTGGTACATGGTGTTGGTATATGGTATCCAACAATCATGCAAAAATTGGTCCACATCGGTCTATAATTATATATAGCCCCCATATAAACCGATCCCCAGATTTGGCTTGCGGAGCCTCAAAGAGAAGCAAATTTCATCCGATCAGGCTGAAATTTGGTATATGATGTTGGTATATGGTCTCTAACAACCATGCAAAATTTGTCCACATCGGTTCATAATTATATATAGCCCCCATATAAACCGATCCCCAGATTTGGCTTGCGAAGTCTCCAAGAGAAGCAAATTTCATCCAATCCGGTTGTAATTTGGAACATGGTGTTAGTATATGATATTTAACAACCGTGCCAGAATTGGTCCATATCGGTCTATAATTATATATAGCCCCCATATAAAACGTTCTCCAGATTTGACCTCCGGAGCCTCTGGGAGGAGCAAAATTCATTCGATCCGGTTCAAATTAGGAACGTGGTGTAAGTATATGGTCACTAACAACCATACCAAAATAGGTCCAATCACACACAAAATGGTCCATATCGGTTCATAATCGTGGTTGCCACTAGAGCCAAAAATAATCTACCAAAATTTTATTTCTATAGAAAATTTTGTCAAAATTTTATTTCTATAGAATTTTTTTTCCAAATTTTATTCGGTTCAAATTTTGGGAAAATTTTTATTTCTATAGAAAATTTTGTGAAAATTTTATTTCTATAGACAATTTTATTAAAATTTTATTTCTGTAAAAGATTTTGTCAAAATTTTATGTCTATTTTGTCAAACTGAATTATATACGTATTGGATCGATCTTTTTATACCCACCACCATAGGATGGGGGGTATATTAACTTTGTCATTCCGTTTGTAACACATCGAAATATTGCTCTAAGACCCCATAAAGTATATATATTCTGGGTCGTGGTGAAATTCTGAGTCGATCTGAGCATGTCCGTCCGTCCGTCCGTCCGTCCGTCCGTCCGTCCGTCCGTCCGTCCGTCCGTCCGTCTGTTGAAATCACGCTAACTTCCGAACGAAACAAGCTATCGACTTGAAACTTGGCACAAGTAGTTGTTATTGATGAAGGTCGGATGGTATTGCAAATGGGCCATATCGGTCCACTTTTACGTATAGCCCCCATATAAACGGACCCCAAAATTTGGCTTGCGAGGCCTCTAAGAGAAGCAAATTTCATCCGATCCGGCTGAAATTTGGCACATGGTGTTACTATATGGTCTCTAACAACCATACAAAAATTGGTCCACATCGGTCCATAATTATATATAGCCCCCATATAAACCGATCCCCCGATTTGGCTTGCGAGGCCCCTAAGAGAAGCAAATTTCATCCGATCCGGCTGAAATTTGGTACATGGTGTCAGTATATGGTCTCTAACAACCATGCAAAAATTGGTCCACATCGGTCCATAATTATATATAGCCCCCATATAAACCGATCCCCCGATTTGGCTTGCCAGGCCTCTAAGAGAAGCAAATTTCATCCGATCCGGCTGAAATTTGGTACATGATGTTAGTATATGGTCTCTAACAACCATGCAAAAATTGGTCGACATCGGTCCATAATTATATATAGCCCCCATATAAACCGATCCCCCGATTTGGCTTGCGAGGCCGCAAAGAGAAGCAATTTTCATCCGATCCGGCTGAAATTTTGTACGTTATGTTAGTATATGGTCTATAACAACCATGCAAAAATTGGTCCACATCGGTTCATAATTATATATAACCCCCATATAAACCGATCACCAGATTTGACCTCCGGAACCTATTGGAAGACCAAAATTCATCTGATTCAGTTGAAATTTGGTATGTGGTGTTAATATATGGCCTCAAACTCCCATGCAAAAATTGGTCGATATCGGTCCATAATTATATATAGGCCCCATATAAACCGATCCCCAGATTTGACCTCCAGAGCCCCTTGGAAGAGCAAAATTCTTGCCATTCGGTTGAAATTTGGTACGTGATGTTAGTATATGGTATCCAACAACCATGCAGGAATTGGTTCCTATCAGTCCATAATTATATATAACTCCCATATAAAACGATCCCCAGATTTGACCTCCGGTGCCTTTTGGAGAAGCAAAATTCATCCGATCAGCTTGAAATTTGGTACGTGGTGGTAGTATATGATATTTAACAACCATGCCAAAAGTGGTCCATATCAGTCCATAATTGTACATAGCCCATATAAACCGATCCCGAGATTTGGTTTTGGAACCTCTTGGAGGAGCAAATTTCATCCGAGTGAGTTGAAATTTGGTACATTGTGCTAGTATATGGTCGTTAACAACCATGCCTAACTAGGTCCATATCGGTCTATAGTTATATATGGCACTCAGATAAATCGATCCCCAATCACACAAAAATTGGTCCATATCAAGTTCATAATTGTATATAGGCCCCATATAAGCGACCCCCATATTTAAATTCTTGCTCTCTACGTACAAAAAGTCCATATCGATTCGTCATTATTTTTAGACTTAACTATACATAACTTTTTTGTCTAATATATACCATGTATGGACTAAATCACAGTCTTTCGTAGAAGTTTCTACGCAATCCATGGTGGTGGGTACATAAGATTCGGCCTGGCCGAACTTGCGGCCGTATGTACTTGTTTGATTTAATATATACCACGTATGGACTTACATACAATTTAGAAGATGATGTTAGGAGGTTTTAAGATACCTTGCCATCGGCAAGCGTTACCGCAACTTAAGTAATTCGATTGTGGATGGCAGTGTTTAGAAGAAGTTTCTACGCAATCCATGATGGAGGGTACATAAGTTTCGGCCTGGCCGAACTTACGGCCGTATATACTTGTTTTAGAGCTAATATCTTTTTTAAGATCCTTAAGGCATTATTTTATTATTATTTCAGTACGTTTTTTTTTTGTTTTTGGTCTCCATAAACCTTCAAAGGTCTCTTTCTGCATTTATTATGACTTTAGTAATCTTGTAAATGCAATCATCTGATGTTATTATCTGTGGTAATGCAAGCAAAGGTTAAAAGCTCAAAAAGAATATTTCGTTACGTACAAACAAAAAAAAAAATATATTTATATCATAAGAAAACCATGTGATCCAACATTGAATATCAAATATTAACATTAAATATTTAACAGTAAATTTTTATACCCTCCACCATTGGATGGGGGGTATATTAACTTTGTCATTCCGTTTGTAACACATCGAAATATTGCTCCAAGACCCCATAAAGTATATATATTCTGGGTCGTGGTGAAATTCTTAGTCGATCTGAGCATGTCCGTCCGTCCGTATGTTGAAATCACGCTAACTTCCGAACGAAACAAGCTATCGACTTGAAACTTGGCACAAGTAGTTGTTATTGATGTAGGTCGGATGGTATTGCAAATGGGCCATATCGGTCCACTTTTTCGTATAGCCCCCATATAAACGGACCCCCAAATTTGGCTTGCGAGGCCTCATCCGATCCGACTGAAATTTGGTACATGGTGTTAGTATATGGTCTCTAATAACCATACAAAAATTGGTCCACATCGGTCCATAATTATAAAGGGTGATTTGTTAAGAGCTTGATAACTTTAAAAAAAAAAAAAACGCATAAAATTTGCAAAATCTCATCGGTTCTTTATTTGAAACGTTAGATTGGTCCATGACATTTACTTTTTGAAGATAATTTCATTTAAATGTTGACCGCGGCTGCGTCTTAGGTGGTCCATTCGGAAAGTCCAATTTTGGGCAACTTTTTCGAGCATTTCGGCCGGAATAGCCCGAATTTCTTCGGAAATGTTGTCTTCCAAAGCTGGAATAGTTGCTGGCTTATTTCTGTAGACTTTAGACTTGACGTAGCCCCACAAAAAATAGTCTAAAGGCCTCAAATCGCATGATCTTGGTGGCCAACTTACCGGTCCATTTCTTGAGATGAATTGTTCTCCGAAGTTTTCCCTCAAAATGGCCATAGAATCGCGAGCTGTGTGGCATGTAGCGCCATCTTGTTGAAACCACATGTCAACCAAGTTCAGTTCTTCCATTTTTGGCAACAAAAAGTTTGTTAGCATCGAACGATAGCGATCGCCATTCACCGTAACGTTGCGTCCAACAGCATCTTTGAAAAAATACGGTCCAATGATTCCACCAGCGTACAAACCACACCAAACAGTGCATTTTTCGGGATGCATGGGCAGTTCTTGAACGGCTTCTGGTTGCTCTTCACTCCAAATGCGGCAATTTTGCTTATTTACGTAGCCATTCAACCAGAAATGAGCCTCATCGCTGAACAAAATTTGTCGATAAAAAAGCGGATTTTCTGCCACTGATTTTGGTAATAAAATTCAATGATTTGCAAGCGTTGCTCGTTAGTAAGTCTATTCATGATGAAATGTCAAAGCATACTGAGCATCTTTCTCTTTGACACCATGTCTGAAATCCCACGTGATCTGTCAAATACTAATGCATGAAAATCCTAACCTCAAAAGAATCACCCTTTATATAGCCCCCATATAAACCGATCCCCCGATTTGGCTTGCAGAGCCTCTAAGAGGAACAATTTTCATACGATCCGGCTGAAATTTGGTACATGGTGTTAGTATATGGTCTCTAACAACCATGCACAAATTGGTCCATATCGGTCCATAATTATATCTAACCCCCATATAAACCGATCCCCCGGCTTGCGGAGCCTATAAGAGAAGCAAATTTCATCCGATCCGGCTGAAATTTGGTACATGGTGTTAGTATATGGTCTCTAACAACCATTCAGAAATTGGTCCATATCGGTCCATAATTATATATAGGCCCCATATAAACCGATCCCCAGATTTGACCTCCGGAGCACCTTGGAAGAGCAAAATTCTTCCCATTCGGTTGAAATTTGGTACGTGATGTTAGTATAGGGTATCCAACAACCATGCAGGAATTGATTCCTATCAGTCCATAATAATATATAGCTCCCATATAAACCGATCCCCACATTTGACTCCGGTGCCTTCTATAGAAAATTTTGTCAAAATTATTTTTTCTATAGAAAATGTTTTAAAAATTTTATTTCTATTGAATTTTTGTGCAAAATTTTTTTTCTATTGAAAATTTTTCAAAATTTGTTACAAAATTATATTTTTATGGATAATTGTTGCAATATTTTATTTCTATAGATAATGTCTGTAAAACTTTATTTCTATAGAAATTTTTTTTTAATTTTATTTCTATGGAAAATTTTCTCAAAAATTTATTTTTTTAGAAATTTTTGCAAAATTTATTTTTTTAGAAATTTTTGCAAAATTTTATATCTATCGAAAATTTTTGCAAAATTTTATTTCAATAGAAAATTTTGTCAAAATTTTTTTATAGAAAATTGTTGCAAAATTTTGTTTCCATAGGAAATTTTTGGAAAAATTTAATTTCTATAAAAAATTCAATTTCTAAAGAAAAATTTGAAAAATTTGTATTTCTATAGAAAATTTTTCTATATTCTATATCAAAATTTTATTTCTTTAGAATATTTTGTCAAAATTTTATTTCTACAGAAAATTTTCTCAAAATTTTATTTCAATAGCAAATTTAGTCAATATTTTATATCTATAGAAAATTTTTGCAAAATTTTATTTCTATAGAAAATTTTTTGCAAAATTTCATTTCGATAGAAAATTTTTGCAAAATTTTATTTCTATAGAAAATTTTTGTAAAAATTAAGTTTCTATAAAAATTTTTGTCAAAATGTTATTCGTATGGATTTTTTTTTCAAAAATTTTTTTTTCTGTAGAATATTTTGTCAAAAATTTATTTTTAAAGAATATTTTGGCAAAATTTTATTTCCTATAGAATTTTTTTTGCAAAATTTAATTTCTATAGAAAATTTTTGCAAAATTTAATTTCTATAGAAAATTTTTGCAAAATTTTATTTCTATAGAAAATTTTGTTATTTCTATAGAATATTTTGTTAAAATTTCTCAAAATTTTATTTCTACAGAAAATTTTCTCAAAATTTTATTTCTATAGACAATTTTCTCAAAATTTTATTTCTATGGAAAATTTTCTCAAAATTTTATTTCTATAGAAAATTTTGTCAACATTTTATTTCTATAGAAAATTTTATCAATATTTGATATCTACAGAAAATTTTTGCTAAATTTCAATTCGATAGAAAATTTTTGCAAAATTTTATTTCTATAGAAATTTTTTTTATTTCTTTAGAATATTTTGTTAAAATTTTATTTCTACAGAAAAATTTCGCAAAATTTTATTTCTACAGAAAATTTTCTCAAAATTTTATTTCTATAGAAAATTTTCTCAAAATTTTATTTCTATGGAAAATTTTCTCAAAATTTTATTTCTATAGAAAATTTTGTCAGCATTTTATTTCTATAGAAAATTTTTATCAATATTTTATATCTACAGAAAATTTTTGCAAAATTGTATTTCTATAGAAAATTTTTGCTAAATTTCAATTCGATAGAAAAATTTTGCAAAATTTTATTGCTATACAAAATATTTTTATTTCTATAGAATATTTTGTTAAAATTTTATTTCTACAGAAAAATTTCTCAAAATTTAATTTCTGTAGAAAATTTTGTCAAAATTTTATTTCTATAGAAAATTTTGTCAAAATTTAATTTTTATAGAAAATTTTGTCAAAATTTTATTTCTATAGAAAATTTTGTCAAAATTTTATTTCTATAGAAAATTTTGTCAAAATTTTATTTCTATAGAAAATTTTGTCAAAATTTTATTTCTTATATTACATGCTAGCCTGATACCGAAACAGGCAATTGACGTCCAAATGCATTATATCTAATTATACAATTATTATTCGAGCTTTATGGACAGATATAGATTAAGGAACATGGTTAATAGAGCCATTGAAAAGAAAACGCCAGATACAAATCTATACACGCCTGGACTGTACATGTTTCGGTTCGGGCGAATGAACCTTTCCACAGCCTTTAGTATAGATCTGGCTGGGAGAGATAACTCAATTTTGGGCCCTTTATGTTAACTCCTTATGGAGAAAACATTTGGGAAATTTCCTCTTACAAATTGAATCATCTTTTCATATAACTTACAAGTCCCTTAATCTTATTTTTATTTCGTTTTGTTACATAGTAATGCAACAACACGAAATTTATTTTTAGAAAGCTAATTTGTTAGAATTCACCTAAGTGGTGAACAGTCGAACAATGCTTATTGTTTCTACAGTCAACTACAACATATGACAATTAACAGAAACTGGTTTCCAGGATACAACAACAATTCTAACGCGTTCATTAGTCGTGTTTTTCCTAGTTTTACGACGGGCTCATCGGTGCTTATTATATTACATGTTAGCCTGATACCGAAACAGGCAATTGACGTCCAAATGCATTATATCTAATTATACAATTATTATTCGAGCTTTATGGACAGATATAGATTAAGGAACATGGTTAATAGAGCCATTGAAAAGAAAAGGAGTTAGCATAAAGGGCCCAAAATTGAGTTATCTCTCCCAGCCAGATCTATACTAAAGGCTGTGAAATGGTTCATTCGCCCGAACCGAAACATGTACAGTCCAGGCGTGTATAGATTTGTATCTGGCGTTTTCTTTTCAATGGCTCTATTAACCATGTTCCTTAATCTATATCTGTCCATAAAGCTCGAATAATAATTGTATAATTAGAAAAATTTTATTTCTATAGAAAATTTTGTCAAAATTTTATTTCTATAGAAAATTGTGCAACAATAAATTTTAGTTCCATATATGTATTTATCACCCGATTTTGAAAAATTTGGCCCTAATAACCTTATTTTTGGGCATAATTCCCCCCATACAAAAGAAAAATTATCGACTACGAGATCAGGCCATCTTTGGTGGTAATAAAACAATCATTTTCATTATGACACAAACATAGAAAACAAGAAACAGCATCCATAATCCAAGAACATAAAATAAACACCATGGAAAACTTAAGATTCCAATACAACTTGGTCTAAAATTTAATTGAATAAGGCCACGATGAGTTGAATAAAGTCAAAAGCAGAGGGCCTATGGACCATGCCGTACGAACAGGCCACACATAAGATCAAAAACTTTAGTAAACGAAGAAAGGAAGGACAGACCAAGTTATACCAGCTTAAACATAAATAGGGATTCCAATTGTGACACAATTTTCAAAAGTGTGGGATTTTGAAAATTACTTAAATATTTCTTTAGTTGGCTCATTAACTTACAGACAAACAATATTTTAGTAAACTTGAAATTTCACTCTCTCCCGAAGAAAGTTTTAAACAAAATGTCAAGATCTTGGATTTATTTAGGATGTCTGAATTTGAAATTTAAATTTCATATAGAAAAAACTACATAGGAAAAAAGTCAAATTTAAAACTGAAAAAACTAAACTAAAACCTTAATTTATGACTACAATAAAAAATACCAATAATAAGGAATCATTTTTTAGCAGAAAGCAATCAAATTCCA